>NC_139991.1:33628201-33818635 GCF_964263955.1 Coregonus lavaretus
TCCCAATCAGAGATAACGAGCCGACAGCTGACACTCGTTACCTCCGATTGGGAGTCACTCAATACAAACATAGACATCGACAACCTAGACACCCAACATAGAACATGAACACATAGAATGCACACACCCTGGCTCAACATAATGAGTCCCAGAGCCAGGGTGTGACAGTACCCCCCCCTAAAGGCGCGGACTGCGACCGCGCCTCAAAAACCCCAAACAGGGGAGGGCTGGGCGGGCATACCTCCTCGGTGGTGGTTCTGGCTCCGGCCTTGACCACCACCCTCCGATACACCCCCCATAGTACCCCTGGTCCTGTCTAGCCCCGCTGGCCGGAGCCGGACTGACGACACGCGCCCCTGGCTTGGTGCGTGGAACAGGAATGGACCGGAATGGGCTGGCGACGCGCACCACAGACTTGGTGCGGAGAGCAGGAACGAGCCGGACAGGGCTGACGACGCACCCCGTAGGCTTGGTGCGTGGAGGAGGAACGGGCCTTACCAGGCTGACGACTCGCACCCCTGGCTTTGTGCGTGGAGGAGGCACGGGCCTTACCAGGCTGACGACTCGCACCCCTGGCTTTGTGCGTGGAGGAGGAACGGGCCTTACCAGGCTGACTTCTCGCACCCCTGGCTTTGTGCGTGGAGGAGGAACGGGCCTTACCAGGCTGACTTCTCGCACCCCTGGCTTAGTGCGAGTGGCATGAACAGGCCGGACCGGGCTGGCGACGCGCACCGTAGGTTTGGTGCGAGTGGCCGGAACAGGCCGGGTCGGACTGGCGACGCGCACCGTAGACTTGGTGCGGGTGGCAGGAACAGGCCGGACCGGGCTGGCGACGCGCACCGTATGTTTGGTGCGAGTGGCAGGAACAGGCCGGGTCGGGCTGGCGACGCGCACCGTAGACTTGGTGCGGGTGGCAGGAACAGGCCGGGTCGGGCTGGCGACGCACACCGTAGGCTTGATGCGAGAAGCAGGAACAGGCCGGGCTGGGCTGGCGACGTACACCGTAGGCTTAGTACGTGGAGCAGGAACCGGCCGGGCTGGACTGGCGACGCACACCGTGGGTCTGGTACGTGGAGCAGGAACAGGTCGGGCTGGGCTGGCCACGCACACCGTAGGCTTTGTACGTGGAGCAGGAACCGGCCGGGCTGGACTGGCGACGCACACCGTGGGTCTGGTACGTGGAGCAGGAACAGGTCGGGCTGGGCTGGCCACGCACACCGTAGGCTTTGTACGTGGAACAGGAACCGGCCGGGCTGGACTGGCGACGCACACCGTGGGCTTGATGCGTGGAGTAGGAACAGGCCGGTCCGTACTGGGAACACACACCACTGGCCTTAACCGGGGATCAGGAACGGGCCGGACCGGACTGGTAACACACCTCAGTCTCTTACGCCGTGCCTCAACTACTTCCCTCCCTCTACTCGCCAATGGCTCCCGTAATCCGGTAGCCTTCTCTCCACGTCTCCCTGTGGCAGCCTCCTGCTGCCCAGCCGCCCAAGCCATGTGCCCCCCCAAAAAACTTTTTGGGGTTGCCTCTCGTCCCTCCGACGATGGCCCTGCTGACGCCGTTGCTCCTCTCTCGCCAGGGCCTTGATCCTCCCCCAAGGTCCCTTGCCCCCGAGCATGTCCTCCCAGGACCACGATTTGCCCACCTGGGCCATCGCCAGCCTCTCGATCTCCTTACCCGGCGCTTCCTCCCATGTCCAGTCTCCTTGCTCCTGGACACGCTGCTTGGTCCTTCTTTGGTGGGTTTTTCTGTCACGATCGTCTATGAAGTAGGCGCAGCGTGTGAAATAAACATGACTTTATTTAATTAAAGTTCCTAAATATAAACAAAACACAATTCGTGAAGTCCACGGTTAAACATACCGTCACGGAACAAAAACCCACCAACACAAGGTGAAGACACACAGTTTACATATGGCTCCCAATCAGAGATAACGAGCCGACAGCTGACACTCGTTACCTCCGATTGGGAGTCACTCAATACAAACATAGACATCGACAACCTAGACACCCAACATAGAACATGAACACATAGAATGCACACACCCTGGCTCAACATAATGAGTCCCAGAGCCAGGGTGTGACAGTGTTCCAGAAGGAGTTTTCATCCAACTGTGTCTATTATATCACCCATTAGGAATATAAGTATTTGTAGAAGGCTTTGGATCTGTAAACAAATATAAACGTTGGAGAAATAATGGTAAATAGTCGGTTGGTTGTCTTATACAAGTCAGTCGTTTTATTAGTCAATGGCTTCTACATGAACATGTATCATTCTAACTGCACAACAAACATTTACATTTAATATACTTCATATATTTTATAATAATCCAGAATCCTCAACATTAGTACTTCAGTGTTAGTGTCAGTCAATGTTAATGTTTGAGTATGGAATGAAGACTACATATTTTATTTAAATGATGATTTGTGCAAAACTGCCAATATTTATCTCTTCCAGGCTTGGTTTATGCTTGTTGTTTTAGATAAACATTGATGGAGGGGATTTTGAAAGTTGTACAATCATGTGTGTGGATGAGGAGATGCAACAGAATATTGTCAGTTGCATTTGTGGCCAAGTTCACTATTATGTCTTTATTAATTAATGAGAATATGTATTAGTTAATTAATTATCCCAGATTAAATAAAAAGAATAACACGAGAAGGACGGAGGGGAAGCAACAATCTAAAACATAATTTATTCACACATACAACAAATGACCTATATAGCAAATTAAGGGAACACATCCAAACAGACCATTCACACAAGGTTTTTTAGGAAGGGAGTTTCCAACAAGACCCCCTGTCATTGGACATACATCTCCAGGGCGCTTTCACAGCTTGGGGGGTAGCGAGAACGAGAGAAGGACCTGGGTTCAAATTGTATTTGTTTTCTTTCAGCTGTGCTTGATTGGCTCAATCAAAACACTCAAAGGAGACTTTGAAAGATCTCAAATACTAATTTTAAACCCAGGTCTGCTGCACAGTGAAGACTTGAAACTCTTGGACCTTTAGGAGCGAATTCTAACTTCCACTTAAACCAAGTCTAAATTACAAAACAATTACTTAAGTGGAAGTTAGGTTTCACCCCTGATCAGTGAACTGAAATATTCAATTTTATTTTATTTACATGACAGAGCATTTCTCCTCTGCCTTGGCTTTCATCTCCGTCACGGTGGCCGAGGCCTTCTCCTTCAGCTGGTCCATGTCCATGTTCTGGAGGTTCTGAATGCCACCCAAGATGGAGTCCTTGTCTTCCTCCTCCGTGGCATCCTCGTCCACCATCTTAAGCAGCTCCTCGGGTACGTCCACATCGTCTCCGGCCATGGCGAGCATGTTATCATCCTGCTCGCTCTAGAAAGAGTAGCGAACAATACAGGTATTAGATTATTTTATAGCTTATAATATTATTATGAGTCAGGACATTAGCTAGTAAGACACAGATCATGTTCTCGTCCTGCTTGTGTAACGGGCGTCACGCTGCTTGCTTAGCAAGTACCGCTTTCTCCTGATTCGGGTCTCACCGAGGCTTAAACACAGGACCTCTGCCTTATTAGCACACGTGACCGCCCGCCCGAAGTGACTCGCGCCACGCGAAAAGCTAGCTATTCAGTGGCACAAGTGGGGACACTTCAGGCTGAGAAGTGAGTTTCACAGATGTACTACACACGCTCTGTAGAGGAAGATACCAATATAAAGATTCAAATAGCTGCTTGCTAGATGTTAGATTAGCTAGTGAGACATCCTACTAGCTACATTCCTCTGTATAGACCAGGGCCCGATTTCCCAAAAGCATCTTAAGGCTATGTTCATTGTTAGAACCTTCGTAGGAGTATCGTTAAATCTCTGAGCTGTTTCCCAAAACCATCGTTATTAATGTTGCACTTGAAAACGCTTGTAATCTAATGCCTGCCTCAGACCACTCGTAAAACAGCTAAGTGCTTCATTAGATGCTTTTTTGCCCTCCCCGCATCACTTTATACACAGAAGATCTCCGCTAAACATAGAATCAGTATTTACCTGTCTCTTCATGACCACCGATAACTTCACAACGAAGTTGACTACAACTACAAAGTTGCTAATGTCTTTGTAATTGTTACAAACAAGCGAAATATAAAATGAAAACCAAGATGACTGCAGTAAAAGATAAAAAGCCTACCTACAGTATAAACTATAGGCCTACAGTGCATTTGGAAAGTATTCAGACCCCTTGACTTTTTCCACATTTTGTTACGTTACAGCCTTATTCTGAAATGGATTATATCTGGGGGTTTTCTTCATCAATCTACACACAATACCCCATAATGACGAAGCAAAAACAGGTTTTTATAAATTTTTGCAAATGTATACAAAATTAGAAACTGAATATCACATTTACATAAGTATTCAGACCCTTTACTCAGTACTTTGTTGAAGCACCTTTGGCAGCGATTACAGCCTCGAGTCTTCTTTGGTATGACGCTATTTGCTTGGCACACCTGTATTTGGGGAGTTTCTCCCATTCTTCTCTACAGATCCTCTCAAGCTCTGTCAGGTTGGATGGGGAGCTTTGCTGCACAGCAATTTTCAGGTCTCTCCAGAGATGTTAGATTGGGTTCAAGTCCGGGCTCCGGCTGGGCCACTCAAAGACATTCAGAGACTTGTCCCAAAGCCACTCCTGCATTGTCTTGGCTGTGTGCTTAGGGTCATTGTCCTGTTGGAAGGTGAACCTTCATCCCAGACTGTGGTCCTAGGTGCTCTGGAGCAGGTTTTCATCAAGGATCTCTTTGTACTTTGCTCCGTTCATCTTTCCCTCAATCCTGACTAGTCTCCCAGTGCCTGCCTCTGCAAAACATCCCCACAGCATGATGCTACCACCACCATGTTTCACCATAGGGATGGTACCAGGTTTCCTCCAGATTTGACGCTTCGCATTCAGAACAAAGAGTTCAATCTTGGTTACATCAGACCAGAGAATCTTGTTTCTTTTGGCAAACTCCAAGCGGGCTGTCATGTGCCTTTTACTGAGGAGTGGCTTCCGTCTTGCCACTCTACCATAAAGGCCTGATTGGTGGAGTGCTGCAGAGATGGTTGTCCTTCTGGAAGGTTCTCCCATCTCCACAGAGGAACTCTGGAGCTCTGTCAGAGTGACCATCGGGTTCTTGGTCACCTCCCTGACCAAGGCCCTTCTCCCCCGATTGCTCAGTTTGGCTGGGCGGCCAGCTCTAGGAAGAGTCTTGGTGGTTCCAAACTTCTTCCATTTAAGAATGATGGAGGCCACTGTGTTCTTGGGGACCTTCAATGTTGCAGAAATGTTTTGGTACCCTTCCCCAGATCTGTTTCTCAACAAAAGCCTGTCTCTGAGTTCTACGGACAATTCCTTCCATGGTTTTTGCTCTGACATGCACTGTCAACTGTGGGAACTTATATAGACAGGTGTGCCTTTCCAAATCATGTTCAATCAATTGCATTTACCACAGGTGGACTCCAATCAAGTTGTAGAGACATCTCAAGGAATCAATGGAAACAGGATGCACCTGAGCTCAATTTCGAGTCTCATAGCAAAGGGTCTGAATGCTTATGTAAATAAGGTATTTCTGTTTTTTATTTGTAATACATTTTCTAAATTTTCTAAAAACCTGTTTTCACTTTGTCATTATAGAATAAGGCTGTAACGTAACAAAATGTGGAAAAAGTCAAGGGGTCTGAATACTTTCCGAATGCACTGTATACACTGAGTGTACAAAACATTATGAAATCATGCTCTTTCCATGATTGATGTCACTTGTTAAATCCAGTTCAATCAGTAGATGAAGGGGAAGAGACAGGTTAAAGAATGATTTTTAAGCCTTGAGACAATTGAGACATGGATTGTGTATGTGTGCCATTCAGAGGGTGAATGGGCAAGACAAAATATTTTAGTGCCTTTGAACAGGGTATGGTAGTAGGTCCCAGGCGCACCGGTTTGTGTCAAGAACTGCAACGCTGCTGGGTTTTTCACGCTCAACAGTTTCCTATTTGTATCAAGAATGGTCCACCACCCAATGGACATCCAGCCAACTTGACACAACTGTGGGAAGCATTGGAGTCAACATGGGCCAGCATCCCTGTGGAACGCTTTCGAGACCTTGTAGAGTCCATGCCCGACAAATTGAGGCTGTTCTGAGGGCAAGGGGGGGGGGGGAGTGCAACTCAATATTAGGAAGTGTTCCTAATGTTTGGTAAATCCCAAAGTGAAACTATGAGATCAAGTTTGATATTTAAATGATATTGAAATCAATTTCATGTTTATTAAAGTGAGTTTTGTTTAGATATTTGGCTACTGTAAAATTTCCTGCCTCTATATATTTAATGATGTGTAGCCTAACATGTACAATGATGTGCCCAATCTTGATTTATAGGGTAAGCATTAGAATAAGCTGCCTCAATATTTACAGCCATAGGTGATAATATCTCTCTAGCTGCTGATCCGTCATCAGTATTGTGGAATAATTATAATGTTAAGGTAAGATTTGAATGGAGAAAGCTGACCAGAGAGCAGCGGTGCCTTTCTTTCGATCCTATCATTATTGACACATGCCTCAATGACGCACTTGGAAAATGTTCTCTCTGTGTGGTGTTTTAGGAACGCATGTTACTGTTATCTTTGGCCAGTGTAGGAAAGATACATTGTTAAAACACTCTTTAGCCTAAGTTCCATCGTTATCGGGAAACCGGATCCAGGGCTCTCCAAAACTGTTCCTGGAGAGCTACACTCCTTTAGGTTTTCGCTCCAATCCCAGTTGTATCTAACCTGATTAATCTTATGAACCAGATAGTTATTTGAATCATGTGAGTTAGATTCGGGTTGGAGTGAAAACCTACAGGACGGTAGCTCTCCAGGAACAGGGTTGGAGAGCCCTGGTATAGACCAATACAGACATGAAAATAATGTTCTCGTCTGACTCGCGCTGTTGGAGAAACAATAGACATGTTACATTAGCTAGTCAGACATCGTTAGATAGTGAGACTCCTGCTCCCTCTAAAAGACCAATGCAAACATTAGATAAGCAAGTGAGACAGACAGACATACAGCCAGTCTGAACCTACTACTTTCCTGTTTCATGTTCGCTCTGGAGAGAGAGAGAGACCAAAACAGATGTAAACTTCCTAATACACTCCTGCCTATTTAGAGGCCAACACAGGCATCAGATTAGCTAGTGAGAAACAGACATCCTACTACAACTAACAGTGCCTTCAGAAAGTATTTACACCCCTTGACTTTTTCAACATTTTGTTGTGTTACAGCCTGAATTTAAAATGAATTAAATTGAGATGTTTGTCACTGGCTTACACATAATACCCCATATTGTCAAAGTGGAATTATGTTTATTTATTTATTTTACAAATTAATTAACAATGAAAAGCTGAAATGTCTTCAGTCAATAAGTAATCAACCCCTTTGTTATGACAAGCCTAAATAAGCTAAACAAGTCGCATAATAAGTTACATGGAATCACTCTGTGTGCAATAATAGTGTTTAACATATTTTTTTTAATGACTACCTAATCTCTGTATGTGTTATACAATTATCTGTAAGATCCCTCAGTCGAGCAGTGAATTTCAAACACAGATTAAACCACAAAGACCAGGGAGGTTTACCAATACCTCACAAAGAAGGGCACCTATTGGTAGATGGTTAAAAAAAATGGTGAAGTTATTAATTACAGTGGGGAAAAAAAGTATTTAGTCAGTGTCACGATCGTCGTATCGAGTAGACCAAGGCGCAGCGTGTTGAGCGAACATACTTTATTTAATTAAAGTGCACACACGAATAACAAAACAACAAACAATACCGTGACGTCCTAAGTCTAAACACAACCAACTGGAACAAGATCCCACAAACACTAAGGGAAAACCGACAGTTTAAATATGGCTCCCAATCAGAGACAACCAGCCACAGCTGACACTCGTTGCCTCTGATTGGGAGTCGCTCAGGCCAACATAGAAATAAACAAACTAGAACTCCCAACATAGAACTTCAACACATAGAATGAACACACCCTGGCTCAACATATAGAGTCCCAGAGCCAGGGTGTGACAGTCAGCCACCAATTGTGCAAGTTCTCCCACTTAAAAAGATGAGAGAGGCCTGTAATTTTCATCATAGGTACACGTCAACTATGACAGACAAATTGAGAAAAAAATTCCAGAAAATCACATTGTAGGATCTTTAATGAATTTATTTGCAAATTATGGTAGAAAATAAGTATTTGGCCACCTACAAACAAGCAAGATTTCTGGCTCTCACAGACCTGTAACTTCTTCTTTAAGAGGCTCCTCTGTCCTCCACTCGTTACCTGTATTAATGGCACCTGTTTGAACATGTTATCAGTATAAAAGACACCTGTCCACAACCTCAAACAGTCACACTCCAAACTCCACTATGGCCAAGACCAAAGAGCTGTCAAAGGACACCAGAAACAAAATTGTAGACCTGCACCAGGCTGGGAAGACTGAATCTGCAATAGGTAAGCAGCTTGGTTTGAAGAAATCAACTGTGGGAGCAATTATTAGAAAATGGAAGACATACAAGACCACTGATAATCTCCCTCGATCTGGGGCTCCACGCAAGATCTCACCCCGTGGGGTCAAAATGATCACAAGAACGGTGAGCAAAAATCCCAGAACCACACGGGGGGACCTAGTGAATGACCTGCAGAGAGCTGGGACCAAAGTAACAAAGCCTACCATCAGTAACACACTACGCCGCCAGGGACTCAAATCCTGCAGTGACAGATGTGTCCCCCTGCTTAAGCCAGTACATGTCCAGGCCCGTCTGAAGTTTGCTAGAGTGCATTTGGATGATCCAGAAGAGGATTGGGAGAAGGTCAGATGAAACCAAAATATAACTTTTTGGTAAAAACTCAACTCGTCGTGTTTGGAGGACAAAGAATGCTGAGTTGCATCCAAAGAACACCATACCTACTGTGAAGCATGGGGGTGGAAACATCATGCTTTGGGGCTGTTTTTCTGCAAAGGGACCAGGACGACTGATCCGTGTAAAGGAAAGAATGAATGGGGCCATGTATCGTGAGATTTTGAGTGAAAACCTCCTTCCATCAGCAAGGGCATTGAAAATGAAACGTGGCTGGGTCTTTCAGCATGACAATGATCCCAAACACACCGCCCGGGCAACGAAGGAGTGGCTTCGTAAGAAGCATTTCAAGGTCCTGGAGTGGCCTAGCCAGTCTCCAGATCTCAACCCCATAGAAAATCTTTGGAGGGTGTTGAAAGTCCGTGTTGCCCAGCGACAGCCCCAAAACATCACTGCTCTAGAGGAGATCTGCATGGAGGAATGGGCCAAAAAACCAGCAACAGTGTGTGAAAACCTTGTGAAGACTTACAGAAAACGTTTGACCTGTGTCATTGCCAACAAAGGGTATATAACAAAGTATTGAGAAACTTTTGTTATTGACCAAATACTTATTTTCCACCATAATTTGCAAATAAATTCATTAAAAATCCTACAATGTGATTTTCTGGAATTCTTTTGGTCATTTTGTCTGTCATAGTTGACGTGTACCTATGATGAAAATTACAGGCCTCTCTCATCTTTTTACGTGGGAGAACTTGCACAATTGGTGGCTGACTAAATACTTTTTTCCCCCACTGTACACTGTGGATGGTGTATCAATACACCCAGTCACTACAATGACACAGAAGTCCTTCCTAACTCAGTTGCCGGAGAGGAAGGAAACCGCTCAGGGATTTCACCATGAGGCCAATGGTGACTAAAACAGGTACAGAGTTTAATGGCTGTGATAGGAAAAAACTGAGGATGGATCAACAACATTGTAGTTACTCCACAATACTAACCTAATTGACAGAGTGAAAAGAAGGAAGCTTGTACAGAATACAAATATTCCAAAACATGCATCCTGTTTACAACCATACACTAAAGTAATACTGCAAAAAATGTGGCAAAGCAAATAACGTTTTGTCCTAAATACTAAGTTTGGGGCAAATCCAATCCAACACATTACTGAGTACCACTCTCCATATTTTCAAGCATAGTGGTTGCTTCATCATGTTATGGGTATTACATTTTACATTTTAGTCATTTAGCAGACACTCTTATCCAGAGCGACTTACAGTCAGTGAGTGCATACATTTTCATACTGGCCCCCCGTGGGAAATGAACCCACAACCCTGGCGATGCAAGCGCCATGCTCTACCAACTGAGCTACAGGGGACTACTGCCCAATTGGGTATGCTGCCCAATTTTGAATTCATGCTGTAACACAAAATGTGGAATAAGTCAAGGGGTATGACTACTTTCTGAAGGCACTGTATACTCTTGTCTCCTGCTCAGCCTGTAGAGAAAAGGCATTAACAACACAGCATCAGCTAGGAATACAGAGAGACATCCTCTACTGCTACACTATTGTCTCTGTAGCAACCAACATCTCGTCCTGCATGCTTTGTAGAGACCAGACCAACACAATCAATAAATCAACCAATCAATAAATCAGTCAATGAATCTAATCAATCTAATCAACCAAATCAATCAAATCAATCAAAAACAAATTGAAAAGCCTTTTTTATGTCAGCAGTTGTTACAAAGTTATTTGAAGTACACCTGTCTCCTGCTCATTCTGTAGAGACTGACACAGATGTTAAATTAGCTAGTAACACAGACATTCTACATCCTACTACAAATACTAAGGAAGTCTCTAGGTTTTGCTCAACCTGAGGTAGAGTATCTTATGATAAGCTGTAGACCACACTATTTACCAAGAGAGTTTTCATCTATATTTTTCATAGCTGTCTATTTACCACCACAAACCAGTGCTGGCATTAAGATTGCACTGAATGAGCTGTATAAGGCCATAAGTCAACAGGAAAACGCTCATCCAGAGGCAGCGCTCCTAGTGGCCGGGGACTTTAATGCAGGGAAACTTAAATCCGTTCTACCTAATTTCGACCAGCATGTTAAATGTGCAACCAGAGGAAAATAAAACTCTAGACTACCTTTACTCCACACACAGAGACGCATACAAAGCTCTCCCTCGCCCTCCATTTGGCAAATCTGACCATAACTCTATCCTCCTGATTCCTGCTTATAAGCAAAAACTAAAGCAGGAAGCACCAGTGACTCGGTTAATAAAAAAGTGGTCAGATGACGCAGATGGTAAGCTACAGGACTGTTTTGCTAGCACAGACTGGAACATGTTCCAGGATTCTTCAGATTCTTCAGTCACTGGCTTCATCAATAAGTGCATCGATGATGTCGTCCCCACAGTGACCGTACGTACATACCCCAACCAGAAGCCATGGATTACAGGAAACATCCGCACAGAGCTAAAGGGTAGAGCTGCCGCTTTCAAGGAGTGGGACTCTAACCCGGACGCTTATAAGAAATCCCGCTATGCCCTCCGACGAACCATCAAACAGGCAAAGAGTCAATACAGGACTAAGATTGAATCGTACTACACCGGCTCTGACGCTCGTCGGATGTGGCAGGGCTTGAAAACTATTACAGACTACAAAGGGAAGCACAGCCGCGAGCTGCCCAGTGACACAAGACTTCCAGACGAGCTAAACCACTTCTATGCTCGCTTCGAGGCAAGCAACACTGAAGCATGCATGAGAGCACCAGCTGTTCTGGATGACTATGTGATCACGCTCTCCGTAGCCGATGTGAGTAAGACTTTTAAGCAGGTCAACATTCACAAGGCCGCAGGGCCAGACGGATTACCAGGACGTGTACTCCAAACATGTGCTGACCAACTGGCAAGTGTCTTCACTGACATTTTCAACATGTCCCTGACTGAGTCTGTAATACCAACATGATTCAAGCAGACCAACATAGTCCCCGTGCCCAAGGACACTAAGATAACCTGCCTAAATGACTACCGACCCGTAGCACTGAAGTCTGTAGCCATGAAGTGCTTTGAAAGGCTGGTCATGGCTCATCAACACCATTATCCCAGAAACCCTAGACCCACTCCAATTTGCATACCGCCCCAACAGATCCACAGATGATGCAATCTCTATTGCACTCCACACTGCCCTTTCCCACCTGGACAAGAGGAACACCTACGTGAGAATGCTATTCATTGACTACAGCTCAGCATTCAACAACATAGTGCCCTCAAAGCTCATCACTAAGCTAAGGATCCTGGGACTAAACACCTCCCTCTGCAACTGGATCCTGGACTTCCTGACAGGCCACCCCCAGGTAGTAAGGGTAGGTAACAACACATCTGCCACACTGATCCTCAACACAGGGGCCCCTCAGGGGTGCGTGCTCAGTCCCCTCCTGTACTCCCTGTTCACCCATGACTGCATGGCCAGGCACGACTCCAACACCATCATTAAGTTTGCCGACGACACAACAGTGGTAGGCCTGATCACCGACAACGATGAGACAGCCTATAGGGAGGAGGTCAGAGACCTGGCCGTGTGGTGCTAGGATAACTACCTCTCCATCAACGTGACCAAGACAAAGGAGATGATTGTGGACTACAGGAAAAATAAGAGGACTGAGCACACCCCCATTCTCATCGACGGGGCTGTAGTGGAACAGGTTGAGAGCTTCAAGTTCCTTGGTGTCCACATCACCAACGAACTATCATGGTCCAAACACACCAAGACAGTCATGAAGAGGGCACGACAAAGCCTATTCCCCCTCAGGAGACTGAAAAGATTTGGCATGGGTCCTCAGATCCTCAAAATATTATACAGCTGCACCATCGAGAGCATCCTGACTGGTTGCATCACCGCCTGGTATGGAAACTGCTTGGCCTCCGACCGCAAGGCACTACAGAGGGTAGTGCGTACGGCCCAGTACATCACTGGGGCCAAGCTTCCTGCCATCCAGGACCTCTATACCAGGCGGTGTCAGAGGAAGGCCCTCAAAATTGTCAAAGACTAGTCATAGACTGTTCTCTCTGCTACCGCACGGCAAGTGGTACCGGAGTGCCAAGTCTAGGTCCAAAAGACTTCTCAACAGCTTCTACCCCCAAGCCATAAGACTCCTGAACAGCTAATCATGGCTACCCAGACTATTTGCACTGCCCCCCACCCCATCTTTTTACGCTGCTGCTACTCTGTTAATTATTTATGCATAGTCACTTTAACTCTACCCACATGTACATATTACTTCAACTACCTCAACTAGCCGATGCCCCCGCACATTGACTCTGCACCGGTACCCCCCTGTATATATAGCCTCCCTACTGTTATTTTATTTTACTTCTGCTCTTTTTTTCTCAACAATTTTTTGTTGTTGTTTTATTTGACTTTTTTTATAAAAAAATAAATGTACTGTTGGTTAAGGGCTGTAAGTAAGCATTTCATTGTAATGTCTGCACCTGTTGTATTCGGCGCATGTGGCCAATAAGATTTGATTTGATTTGATTTGAAGTACACACCTGTTTCCTGCAAGGCAGGGGATGAGTGTCATTTTAACACCTCACTGGTGCACACGTCATATGGTCACCGCCTTAAGGATTCTTAGTTTGAATACACTTAATGCAATGAAGAAGAAGAAGAAGAAGAAGAAGAAGAAGAAGAAGAAGAAGAAGAAGAAGAAGAAGAAGAAGAAGAAGAAGAAGAAGAAGAAGAAGAAGAAGAAGAAGAAGAAGAAGAAGAAGAAGAAGAAGAAGAGATGATTTATCTTTGGAGAGTGAAACTCCAGCAACATCAAACCTTCATTCTAGAACCTACATTCTAGACTCCAGGAAGGATTATCTGAAACCTGCGTTAGCCTTCCCGTTGGAAAGCATGACGCCTGCCTGGTGTGACGATTATAAATATATCCGCCACAGTCTTACACAACAGACTAATATCATTAGTTTGGCATGCCAGATTTGTATAGTAATTTGCATGTCATTAAATACTCTTTTTTTGTCAAGAAAGGAAATGTACAATCACATAATTTCGCCATTCATTGTCTTAATCAGTTGTACCTATTGGCTTGTACAATACCTTCAATAGAATTTAATAGAATTTAATATTCTCTTTAGACAGACAGGATGCCTCCCTCAGTGTTCCTATGATCTTACATGTCTGTAGAAGTTCTGGTGTCAGTTGGGACAGAGAGGACGAGTTGGAAATCGGATGTGCATCCCCGGTTACGTCACTGCCGTATCCGTTTGATGCCCTAACTAAACATTAACCAAATTGCCGCCCGCATTTTAAGCCCTGCCTACCCAAATGTGTGATTTGTTAGGAGAGTTGTCTGTCTGAAGAGAACCCTCCCCTGATTTTTTGTTGCTGTTGTTAATTTTAATGGTGCACTATGCAGAAATCGCTCTGCCATATCCTGTTTACTAAAATTCGAATAGTTCGCCTAATTTCAGTTTATGTGACAAAACAAGCGAGTATAGTGCAGAGAATCATTGTACCATCTAAACTGCTGTGAAATATATTTTCCATAACCAAAAATATTGTATTTTCATTTGAAGCTGGTGTACTGTACAAAACCGAAAGTAAAAGATGCAAAAACTAAACTTAAGAGCGTGAAGCATAGAAATAACACACATAGAACAGTTTTACAGCTTCCTAGACTTGCTTTCAATGAGAATGACAGATCTATAACTCCCATATCTATGTGATTTCGGTCAGGTCACCCAAAAAGTTACATATTGCAGCTTTATGTCAAAGAGAATCCGACATCCTCCCCAGACCTTGTGCCATTTCATAGCTTATGTTGCTCCAAGGTCTTGGATTTGCGAGACTAACCCCAACCTTACTTTACAGTGACCAGGGAGGTAACTACATAAGGTTGTATGGCGGCCGGGAATAGGTTCTCACCTTTGGGAGCCTGTACTTGTCTCTTAGGCACACCCGCAGAGTTGCCCTCTCAGCCTTCTTGTGTAAGAAGTCTGCGTCTCTCTCCATCCTGAAAAACAGAGAAAATGAATGATGGATTAATTGATTAATTTATTGATTAATTAATTGATATCTAGCGTGATCAGGTCATGGATAACTGTATGTATGTACAGTATGCATGTATATACTGTATGTTTGTTTACTGTGTATTCAAAGACAATAATGGTCTGGGTATTATCTTGTTTTAACCAAAGGTACATTATATTAGCGTGATCCACCAGCACTCGATCAGGATGGTCGAACGAGGCTAACATTATATAGCTACCATGCAAATACATTGTGAATCCCATACTGTAGAACAAAACCTAAAGTTTAGAGGATGCAGGGCTTTCCTGACCTTTTGTGCCATGGGTTAACCATGAGACGGGTTTAGGTAAGAAGCTAACGAGGTTCAGACTACATAATCTCACTGTTCAATCATATGCTGCTTCCATCATTTGAAATTAGAACATGGACGATGGCTGGCTGGCTGATATCATAGATTTTTGTATGATTACTGTGTTATAGGCAAATGGCTAACGTTAGTTAGCATTAGCTATTGAGAGACCTTATTGTGACAATGAGAAATTGCTTCATCATCAACAGTGCTGCTTGCTTTCTTCCTGGGTTGTTTTTAAGCCGCACACTATGGCTCCGATACAATAATTTATTAAAACAACATTTCCACTGCTTTCCTCTTGTGTCATTATTATGGCTTTACACAACTCAGACCATATCAATATGTATTGAACAATGAGATACAATGCATGGTCAAGTCATTAGTTTATTGGCATTAGGCTAAGGATCATGAGAATCCCTTTCTTGGCCATTTTGTGCCAACCTCATTGGTCGCTGTGGAAAGGGAACTGTTTACCCTAGCCAATTGAAGAGGAGGATTATTAGTTGACCAGGTTGAGGGCTAGGGCCAGACTGCGGATTAGGACAAGAAACCCAACACAGCCACAACATAACACTAACTCCTGCACTGCTCTGCTCTGTTTTGAGAGACAAAGGCCAAGACACCCAACCTAGTCACACAGCCACAGTTTAACCTTAACCCCTGCTCTGCTCTGCCCTGCTCTCACAGACATAGGCTATGTCCCAAATCTCTACCCATCTCCAGAAGAGTGCACTTCTTCACTGCCCCTTATGCATTTAAAAGCATTCAGAGCATGCCCTACTGGGCAGCAGCCACATCATATTACATAAACAAAACAAAATCGCCACCAGACAGTGAAACCAAAATCAAGAGCAGAGACTATTGTCTTTTGAGCAAAACAGTAGAGAACTCTTCCTCCTGTTTGATGTGCCTTTGAGCAAGGCACTCAACCCTAATTGCTCATGTAAATCGCTCTGGATAAGAGCGTCTGCTAAATGACTAAAATGTAAATGTGAATGACAATCATTCCTGTCTGAAACTGTGTTTATGGAGGAATAAACTTGACAGAGTGCTGAAATTATTTTAGGTAGACAGAGTTTTAATAAGATGACATTAGATCTATGATTTTTCACTTCACCATCAAAGCTCCTCCTACACCGTCGCAGTTAAATCGTCATGGGTCAAATTTGGCAGCCATTTTGAAAATTCCTCCTGGGAACTTAGTAGGATAGTAGACTATTTTGCAGATTTGTTTTACTTTATTTTAGTGTTGATCCATTTGAGTGTTAGTCAGATTCAATGTTGGTTAGACAGTTGGGCGTCAACAACATTGTTGACAACACAGCAGAGGATCAATGATCAGAGATTAATTGTGTAATGGTGGTTGTTGTTGATAGGGACTGGGGTGACTTTTGGAACACAAGAAACAAGCATGCATTTTTACAGAAAGAATATGCTCAAAACTCTAGTTTGAGTTTGGGTCTCTATTCTAACCTTGAGTGACTAAAAACCATCAAGAAAATAAATCAAATGAACTTAAATAATAATAAACTGCAACAATGGGAATAAATGTAGATACATTCAATCTTAACTAATTTAGAAAAGTAGAAAAACTCAACAAAACAATGAAATATATATTTAAAAAATAGGAAGGTGCAGAATTCCTGCATGGTGCTAGTCAAGGTCCGATGGAATAGTTGTGATGGTGTTTACATTCTGTAGGGTTAGCCAGCCATGTTTGCTGCTTTCCATGATCCAACAACAACAGCAAAACAAAATGGAGTTTCGGCAACAGGGCAGTTTACTTACTTCTCCTCCACCAACTGTTTTTGGTACTCCTCATACTCTTCACGTGTCATCCCTGCTGCTTTGGCTGGGTCGGCAGGTGCCGCCTCCGCCTCGTCCTCTCCTCCACCCATAGGATTCAAACCAGCCAGCGGGTTAGGCATCATCGTCTTGATTAGGAACATATTGCTGCCCTATAGGGGTCTGCTAGACTTGGAGATATAGATATTATATTATTGTAAATAAGACTAGTTGCTTCCCTATGGTTGCTACTGTTGGGTTGGGATTCTTAGCAGTTGGTTAAGTCCAATAGGATCCTGTGTGTCTAGCTAACCTGTCCTGCTGCTTGGATGTGTAGTGAAGGACGCAATGACGGCTAGGGAACAGACGGCAACATTTTTTTCTTTTTCGCCCGGCAGTAATCTGGATTAAACCTCACTACAGCCCCACCATACTAAGAGGCAGATGGCCTGGTTGTCCGCATTCTATTTTTATAACACACAACTTTATGGATTCATATTGATTATAGGACATGTTCAATCAATGGCAGTATTGGTGTACAGCACCATGCAGAGGTCACGGTAACATTTTGGGATTTTAAGATCCCAAAACATTCTTGTTTCTCTGTCGGTTGGTGCAGTCGTCACATACTGTATGTTGCTTCCGCCCGCCCATTGCTAGTTAATCCCATTACTTAAGAAAGGTTGGCCCCTCCCATGTGGCATATCTACCAGAGAGTTCCATTTATACCCTGCCTGAGCTGAGGGCCGATGGCTGGATGGGGTAGAGGAGTCAGATGATCAGCCTGTTTATCTAGCAGACCTGGGACTCAAGTAGTATAATTTTTTTTAAATGTAAAACTTCTGCTTGATTGAGCTTGCCTGGCACGATGGAACCCAATCAAACAGTCCCAAAAGTGCAAACCCCGCTCATCTAGCCCTACAGACAGGGTCATGCAAACACTCAAAGTATTTGAAAGGCAGATTTATCTAGCCATAGCCAATCCATTAGTCTATTTTACTGAACTATTGTTCAGCTCAGCTATGCCTGCATCCCATTCCTCAACCCTTCTGCCCTAAGTGTGCACTTCTATACTTCCCATTTCTCTACCCTTCTGCCTTAAGTGTTCACTTTTTCACTTCCTATTTCTCTATAGTTCTGTCTTAAGTATGCCCTTGCTCACCTCCCTTTATCGATTTAAAGGAAGTGAACTGGTGTAAAACCAATGCTGGAGACTAATGCTTACACCAATCCAAGAGACAGAGTACTTTCTCTCGTGAGACTGTTAGTAGCTGGCCAGCACACACAGGATTTGGCAAGACCATGCACCCAAGGGTGTAACAGTGCCTTGAACATTGGGCGTTATGGCCATTAGGTCCTATTGAGCTGTTTTCAATATTGGATGGGATATGTCCCCCCATCCCCCCTACACGTTATGCCTATGCAATCACCAATGACCTTTGATAGATTCAGATTAACCCCATGCTTCTTAGATTGCCATTGGAGGGGCTGGAAAGATATGCAAACAGAAAAGAAAGCATCCTTTATATGCAAACATTTAAAAAATACTTTAGATAACAGCAAATACATCATTCTATACAGATCATAAACATAACTGTGCACAGAACAGAACAGTGTACCAAATGTACTGAAAGCAGGGCTGTATATGGTCATATTCTCATCATGAAATGCTGATCTTCTTTATAATTGGTAGGATATTATATAGGGATAAAGATACAGTGGGGAAAAAAAGTATTTAGTCAGCCACCAATTGTGCAAGTTCTCCCACTTAAAAAGATGAGAGAGGCCTGTAATTTTCATCATAGGTACACGTCAACTATGACATACAAATTGAGATTTTTTTTCTCCAGAAAATCACATTGTAGGATTTTTTATGAATTTATTTGCAAATTATGGTGGAAAATAAGTATTTGGTCAAAAATGAGCAAAAATCCCAGAACCACACGGGGGGACCTAGTGAATGACCTGCAGAGAGCTGGGACCAAAGTAACAAAGCCTACCATCAGTAACACACTACGCCGCCAGGGACTCAAATCCTGCAGGGCCAGACGTGTCCCCCTGCTTAAGCCAGTACATGTCCAGGCCCGTCTGAAGTTTGCTAGAGTGCATTTGGATGATCCAGAAGAGGATTGGGAGAAAGTCATATGGTCAGATGAAACCAAAATATAACTTTTTGGTAAAAACTCAACTCGTCGTGTTTGGAGGACAAAGAATGCTGAGTTGCATCCAAAGAACACCATATCTACTTTGAAGCATGGGGGTGGAAACATCATGCTTTGGGGCTGTTTTTCTGCAAAGGGACCAGGACGACTGATCCGTGTAAAGGAAAGAATGAATGGGGCCATGTATCGTGAGATTTTGAGTGAAAACCTCCTTCCATCAGCAAGGGCATTGAAGATGAAACGTGGCTGGGTCTTTCAGCATGACAATGATCCCAAACACACCGCCCGGGCAACGAAGGAGTGGCTTCGTAAGAAGCATTTCAAGGTCCTGGAGTGGCCTAGCCAGTCTCCAGATCTCAACCACATAGAAAATCTTTGGAGGGAGTTGAAAGTCCGTGTTGCCCAGCGACAACCCCAAAACATCACTGCTCTAGAGGAGATCTGCATGGAGGAATGGGCCAAAATACCAGCAACAGTGTGTGAAAACCTTGTGAAGACTTACAGAAAACGTTTGACCTGTGTCATTGCCAACAAAGGGTATATAACAAAGTAACAAAGAGAAACTTTTGTTATTGACCAAATACTTATTTTCAACCAGAATTTGCAAATAAATTCATTAAAAATCCTACAATGTGATTGTCTGGATTATTTTTTCTCAATTTGTCTGTCATAGTTGACGTGTACCTATGACGAAAATTACAGGCCTCTCTCATCTTTTTAAGTGGGAGAACTTGCACAATTGGTGGCTGACTAAATACTTTTTTCCCCCACTGTATGTCGTCTAGGTATTGGATATTGGGGCCCATATACATTGATTGGAGTCCATATACAGTAAATCCTTGAACTGTTTTTAACCTTTATTTATCCAGGAAGTCCAGGGAGACCTGGAAATGTCATTGATTTTCACTTGGATCCGAGACAGGGGTTTGTCACGAAGCAGGGTCAATGATTCCACTCGCTAACTTTCCTAAGTATTAAAAATAACTTTGTTCGAAATGATTTGACTTGAAATTTGTGTGGTATAATTGACTCGATAACCAATATCTCTAATTACTGTTGTGATGCACTCCTTAAAGCGAATGTTGTCCTTCAGCTGTAACTATACCACTTGGCAATGTATCAACATAGATAGAGATAGTGATGTCCCTTGATGTAAATAATTGCCTACACTATATGAGTCTAAACACGGATCGGTAGGCATACAGATTATTGCATATCAGTCATAATGGCAACAAATGGAAACCCAGCAGTAGGCATATTTCAACAAATTAATGGCACTGTGACCTAAATAAAATGTCAGTTTATATTTGGATTTTTTATTTTATTTATCTAGGCATGCCATACATTTAGCATGAGTGCTGACTGGAACATTGGTATTTGATGTCATGTCTTGCAGAGATACCTTGTTATGGTTCAGCTATTTGTAGCTTTGATGTTAACCCTTATACTTCCAGGTCAGATACCATGGCCATCCTCTCTTGCTAATCCTCATGGCATGTGTACAAATACTGGCTTTATTCTTTCTGTGCCTTTGTGATGGAATATATGAAAACGTGTGAAAATGAATATTGTACATAACACGTTTCTGTTTTTATGACACAACTAGTGAATGTCAACCCAAAGTTCTGCCATTTGTTAAATTGTGCTGCACTTTTTCTGAGTTATTAATCCACTTCCCCTCTCGCTCTCTCACCCTCTGTCTCTCACTCACCCTCTTTCTCTTTTCCTGGCTCTTTCTTTCTCTCCCTCCTTGAGCCCCCCTCATCTCTCTCCCTCCTCACCCACTCTCTCTATCTCTCTCTCGCTCACCCTCTCTTTTCCTCTCTCACTCTCTCTTTTCCTCTCTCTCTCCCTCCATGAGCCCCCCATCTCTCTCTCCCTCCTCGCCCCCTCTCTTTTGCTCTCTCTCTGTTTCTCTCCCTCTATCATTCTGTCTCAATATCGTCACCCGTATTCTATTCTAACCAGCGGATTAGAGCGATGCCTGTGAAACTCCAGCAGCACATCTGTCATGCCATCCTGATTCCTCCACAAGCAATTGAATAGAGGGACATTGCCATGTAGTTTTCACGCATCGCATAATACACCGGAGATCATTGTATCATATACTGCATGCCTGTATCACTGTATATATTACATTACAAAATAACAGTGTCAAAAAAATTATGCTTATAAGGGTGTTGTCAACAAGAAGGAAATTATGACCTAGTAAATGTGAAGGTAACAGGGTGCAATTCAAAAAGACTCAAGTACATTGTTTGGTTCATCTTATTTTTTTATTAAATTTAACAAACAGTACAGAAGTCAGTTTAGTACAGCAATAAGGATATTCTTTGACATTTTAGTCATTTAGCAGACGCTCTTATCCAGCGCGACTTACAATTAGTGAGTGCATACATTTTTCATACTAGACCCCCGTGGGAAACAAACCTACAACCCTTGCATTGCAAGCGCCATGCTCTACCAACTGAGCTACAGGAGGGCCATTATCCCTGCCAATATCCCTGCTGGATATCACATTTATTTTACTCCAGGTTTGTGTTGTAGAATCAATTCTTGCCAGAAGGACATTTTAACCATATTGGAGCGATACACTTTTGTAACATGCAACCTCCAAGGCAACGGAATTGTGAAATACTGAATGCTATTTGTATTTGGGATGCCGTTGAGGACACAAGAAATAGCATGACGCTTGTAAACAGAATGTACCTCTCTATGGCCTTCCGCTCTCGTTCATGTCCATTCTTTAGTTTATAATGCCACCTCCGCGTACCCACAATAATGGCATAAAAATTGAATTGTGAAAGCACAATGAATTCCATTGTGTCCCAAATGGCACCCTATTCCCTTTATAGTGCACTACCCTTTATAGTGCACTGCCATTAGGGACAGCTAATGATAATCAGACCACATTGTCACGTCATAAATAAGACATAATTACATTTCATTCACACCCAGGAAAGCTAATTTAGCTGCCTCCCCTGCCACAGCACAGTCAACAGCCAACACAACAGTGGAGCTATAGAAAAAGGCAAACGTTATACAATTACAGTGGGGGAAAAAAGTATTTAGTCAGCCACCAATTGTGCAAGTTCTCCCACTTAAAAAGATGAGAGAGGCCTGTAATTTTCATCATAGGTACACGTCAACTACGACAGACAAAATGAAAAAAAAAAAATCCAGAAAATCACATTGTAGGATTTTTTATGAATGTATTTGCAAATTATGGTGGAAAATAAGTATTTGGTCAATAACAAAAGTTTCTCAATACTTTGTTATATACCCTTTGTTGGCAATGACACAGGTCAAAAGTTTTCTGTAAGTCTTCACAAGGTTTTCACACACTGTTGCTGGTATTTTGGCCCATTCCTCCATGCAGATCTCCTCTAGAGCAGTGATGTTCTGGGGTTGTCGCTGGGCAACACGGACTTTCAACTCCCTCCAAAGATTTTCTATGTGGTTGAGATCTGGAGACTGGCTAGGCCACTCCAGGACCTTGAAATGCTTCCTACGAAGCCACTCCTTCGTTGCCCGGGCGGTGTGTTTGGGATCATTGTCATGCTGAAAGACCCAGCCACGTTTCATCTTCAATGCCCTTGCTGATGGAAGGAGGTTTTCACTCAAAATCTCACGATACATGGCCCCATTCATTCTTTCCTTTACACGGTTCAGTCGTCCTGGTCCCTTTGCAGAAAAACAGCCCCAAAGTATGATGTTTCCACCCCATGCTTCACAGTAGGTATGGTGTTCTTTGGATGCAACTCAGCATTCTTTGTCCTCCAAACACGACGAGTTGAGTTTTTACCAAAAAGTTATATTTTGGTTTCATCTGACCATATGACTTTCTCCAATCTTCTTCTGGATCATCCAAATGCACTCTAGCAAACTTCAGACGGGCCTGGACATGTACTGGCTTAAGCAGGGGGACACGTCTGGCCCTGCAGGATTTGAGTCCCTGGCGGCGTAGTGTGTTACTGATGGTAGGCTTTGTTACTTTGGTCCCAGCTCTCTGCAGGTCATTCACTAGGTCCCCCCGTGTGGTTCTGGGATTTTTGCTCACCGTTCTTGTGATCATTTTGCGTGGAGCCCCAGATCGAGGGAGATTATCAGTGGTCTTGTATGTCTTCCATTTCCTAATAATTGCTCCCACAGTTGATTTCTTCAAACCAAGCTGCTTACCTATTGCAGATTCAGTCTTCCCAGCCTAGGTCTACAATTTTGTTTATGGTGTCCTTTGACAGCTCTTTGGTCTTGGCCATAGTGGAGTTTGGAGTGTGACTGCTTGAGGTTGTGGACAGGTGTCTTTTATACTGATAACAAGTTCAAACAGGTGCCATTAATACAGGTAACGAGTGGAGGACAGAGGAGCCTCTTAAAGAAGAAGTTACAGGTCTGTGAGAGCCAGAAATCTTGCTTGTTTGTAGGTGACCAAATACTTATTTTCCACCATAATTTGCAAATAAATTCATTAAAAATCCTACAATGTGATTGTCAGGATTATTTTTTCTCAATTTGTCTGTCATAGTTGACGTGTACCTATGACGAAAATTACAGGCCTCTCATCTTTTTAAGTGGGAGAGCTTGCACAATTGGTGGCTGACTAAATACTTTTTTTCCCCACTGTACATTAGAGTTGTTATTTTATAATTAAGGCCCAGCATTTGTCCAGCATGTTCTCTGCCCTGTCAGAGACTATTATAGCTGGACACCAGCCTACCGTGCCTCACACTGTAGTCCCTTTCTCAGACCAATCCTTGACCAGACTAAACACTAAGTCAAGCATTTAGCTAATGTCTCTTTAAGCGATCCTGATCAAAACAGCCAGGATGATAGCCTGGTCCCAGATCTGTTTGTGCTATCTAGCGCCTTGTCGCTCATTGTCACGTTTGGTGAGTGACAAGACAGCCAAAACAGATCTGGGACCATGCTACCAAGACAAAACTTTCAGGTACAAATGTTACAACTATTCGGCTACTTTTTACTAGATGAGCACCAATATGTTAACAAGATGACATTCAGGAACAAGAAAGAGAAAAAAGCTGCAAAATGTCGGTTTATTTTTTATGTAAATAGCTTGAGAAGAAAAACAACGTCATATTTTTGGCATGTTTCAACCATTCAAGAAGACATACTGGACATCCACTCCGAGTTTAATTCAACATAGTTCAGAATTAATACAAAATTGCGCATTTATTAAATCAACAGTTTTCCAAACTATGTGAATTGGCAGACAGTGGTTTGTTTGTTTTCTGGGGGTGGGCACTTGTCAAAAAACATTTGAAAGATCAAATATCATCCAATGACATGGCAAAATACTGTATAGAATATATTACATCATATTTGGAATCTTAACATTTCCCACTCGAGCATTCATTCACATAACATACCCTGTTAAAAATATCAAATTAAATCTAATTTTCAAGTACAATAATTTACTATTTGAAAAACTAAAACATCCAGCAAAATGAACAGTCCCTCATTTACATATCATGATATCGATGATAACGTTTCATCAAAAGAATTTCTTTGCTGCTGCTTCTTGTTGACTTCTGTAGAGGGAGAAGAAACAAGGAAGTACATTCAGAGGGAGAGAGAGTGAATTGTGACAGAAACAACAAAAATGTAATTACACTGTTGAATTATTAAAGATAATAAAAAAGTGAAAACAAGATCTCACTCTTACTTGTACATGATGTAGCTGAAGAACAGGACTGATTGGATTACCACAAAGACCAGGAAGTGAGTAGTACCCAGACAGGAAGGCATTGGAGGAGGGTCAGGGCATTTCACCACCTGCTTTTCACTGGGGCTCTACATGCGTCACAAAACAGAAGAAGGTAGAAACACATATCCAATGCTCTTTCCAAATTCATTTGTTGAGACTGTTGAGATGGTTTTTACAGTGGCTTACCGTAAGATAAGTTATTAAATAGTTATTAACAGACCCCATTGCGTGTGATGAGGTGTTCGAGGTTCCTCTTGACCACATGTAGATGTTCCTTGATTTCGTTGAAGTGTTGGACCGTCTCATATGTCCCCATGCTCACTGCGTTGGCTTGGTGCTGGGTGGCACCGATCTGCTTCAGAGACTCATGGAAAGAGTTTCTGAGGAGAAAAACAAACAAACAGGTGTCAGGTATCACTGTTGAACACAGCTGATGCTGCAGTAGTAATGTATTTTTTTCATTTTCTACATCTCATCTCACATCAGCACACCAGAAAGGGTAGCTAAGAAAACCATAGCCCAGGGTAAATAACATATGAAGTATGCAACAACATTAAATCAGAAATGGAATCGATAGGATTCCAGTTTGCTACAGAACAAAGATAATTAATTGAATATCTTAATCTCTTTGTATACGGAAATTATCTCAAATGAAGTATGTGAATTTGAAGTCTAAAAATGTCTGCCATGATTAAATCAAAGTTAGGAAATGATTCAATCTTTCCTATAAGGCAAGACATTTTGGCTTTTCCCTACAGTATGATAGTGTGTGGTATGATTGTGTGTGAGGGCGTGAATGTGTGACCCAGACAGAGGTTTATCCATGATGGCACTGTAAAGCTTTGGACCGTTCTCCGGGAACAATGCCCAGACCACTTATCTGGATGAAAAATAGGAAGATGAGGCAGAGACGCTGGGCCAGCACAGGTGACCACAACACACATACCCGTTTATTGCACAGTACACACACACATTTCAAACATCCTTGCACACTCACAAATGAGACATCTGTACAGATTTAACAAACTATTTTTGGACAGTGAGAGGGTGACAGGAAAATTGGTAGGAGAGATAGAAGGGCAAGTGGTCTGGATTCTAACGCCCGTCAATACCGGCATATGAGCTCTGAAAGCAGTGGCCCAAATCTGTAGACCACACTAGGCAACCCGGAAACTATTTTAATGATAGTGTGGGCTTCCTGCAGTTTGTGTTTTATTAAGTCCAGCCAAAAGTCCCCCCAAGAGCTAAGAAATTACTGAAAATGTACTGTAATGAACAATTTATAATCTTAATATTACAGTGAATTGTCCAAATTCATCTTTAATAATATGTTGGATCTTCTATTTGTCTACAAAAAGGCAATTTATCCTTAAAAGTTGAGAAAATCTACCATCCAACAAAAAAGGGCATGATTGCTAAATTAATCCCATGGAGTGATTCCATACGAAACCAGGACAAAAAAAGACCATGATTTGGGGGATTTTCACAAAATTGAATACATAGAACGGTCATTTTGAAGAAGGATTGTTGACATATATTTGACATTTGTATCTAAAGCATAATTGAGAATTAATTTATAAAAGTTGGCATATCTATGACATTAGGCCTTACCTAGGCCTCCTTTAAGAGTGTTTCATCTGTAAGTGCTACAAAAAATTATTTCAATAATACAAAAAATATATATATTAATGTATTAATATTGAAAAATGTAAACATATATACACAGTACCAGTCAAAAGTTTGGACACACCTAATCATTCAAGGTTTTTTCTACATTGTAGAATAATAGTGAAGACATCAAAACTATGAAATAACACATATGGAATCATGTAGTAACCAAAAAAGTGTTAAACAAATCAAAATATATTTTATATTTGAGATTCTTCAAAGTAAACACCCTTTGCCTTGATGACAGCTTTGCACACTCTTGGCATTCTCCCAACCAGCTTCATGAGGTACTCACCTGGAATGCATTTCAATTAACAGGTGTGCCATGTTAAAAGTTAATTAGTGGAAATTATTTTTCTTTCTTAATGCGTTTCAGCCAATCAGTTGTGTTTTGACAAGGCAGGGGGGTTATACAGAAGAAAAACCATCAAGCGCTATAATGAAACTGGCTTTCATGAGGACCGCCACAGGAAAGGAAGACCCAGAGTTAACTCTACTGCAGAGGATAAGTTCATTAGAGTTAACTGCACCTCAGATTGCAGCCCAAATAAATGCTTCACCGAGTTAAAGTAACAGACACATCTCAACATCAACTGTTCAGAGGAGACTACGTGAATAATGCCTTCATGGTCTAATTGCTGCAAAGAAACCACTACTAATGGACACCAATATGAAGAAGAGACTTGCTTGGGTCAAGAAACACGAGCAATGGACATAAGACCTGTGGAAATGTGTCCTTTGGTCTGGAGTCCAAATTTGAGATTTTTGGTTCCAACCGCCGTGTCTTTGTGAGACGCGGTGTGGGTGAACGGAAGATCTCCGCATGTGTAGTCCCACCGTAAAGCATGGAGGAGGTGGTGTGATGGTGTGGGGGTGCTTTGTTAGTGACACTGTCAGTGATTTATTTAGAATTCAAGGCACACTTAACCAGCATGACTACCACAGCATTCTGCAGCGATACGCCATCCCATCTGGTTTGCGCTTAGTGGGACTATCATTTGTTTTTCAACAGGACAATGACCCAAAACACACCTCCAGGCTGTGTAATGGCTATTTGACCAAGAAGGAGAGTGATGGAGTGCTGCATCAGATGACCTGGCCTCCACAATCACCCGACCTCAACCCAATTGAGATGGTTTGGGAGGAACTGGACCGCAGAGTGAAGGAAAAGCAGCCAACAAGTGCTCAGCATGTGGGATCTTCACCATAAAACCTCCTCCTCCATGCTTTACGGTGGGACTACACATGCGGAGATCATCCATTCACCCACACCGTGTCTCACAAAGACACGGCGGTTGGAACCAAAAAATCTCCAATTTGGACTCCAGAACAAAGGACACATTTCCACAGGTCTTATGTCCATTGCTCGTGTTTCTTGGCCCAAGCAGGTCTCTTCTTATTGGTGTCCTTTAGTAGTGGATTCTTTGCAGCAATTCGACCATGAAGGCTTGATTCACACAGTCCCCTCTGAACAGTTGATGTTGAGATGCGTCTGTGACTTGAACTCTGTGAAGCATTTATTTGGGCTGCAATTTCTGAGGCTGGTAACTCTAATAAACGTATCCTCTGCATCAGAGGTAACTCTGGGTCTTCCATTCCTGTGGCGGTCCTCAGTAGAGCCAGTTTCATCATATCGCTTGATGGTTTTTGCGACTGCACTTAAAGAAAGTTATTGAAATCTTCCGTATTGACTGTCGTTTCTCTTTGCTTATTTGAGCTGTTCTTGCCATAACATGGACTTGGTCATTTACCAAATAGGGCTATCTTCTGTATACCCCCCTTACCTTGTCACAACACAACTGATTGGCTCAAACGCATTAAGAAGGAAAGAAATTCCACAAATTAACTTTGAACAAGGCACACCTGCTAATTGAAATAAATTCCAGGTGACTACCTCATGAAGCTGGTTGAGAGAATACCAAGAGTGTGCAAAGCTGTAATCAAGGCAAAGGGTGGCTATTTGAATAATCTGAAATATAAAATATATTTTGATTTGTTTAACACTTTTTGGGTACTACATGATTCCATGTGTTATTTCATAGTTTTGATGTCTTCACTATTATTCTACAATGTAAAACATTTTTAAAAAATAAAGAAAACCCCTTGAATGAGTAGGTGTGTCCAAACTTTTGACTGGTAGTGTACTCATAGTTAGGATCTTATGAAAATACACATGTCAATTGTTAGGATCGTAAGAAAAGCCATGCGTAAAACATGAAACGTAACTGTTAAATTAGATCTGTAAAACGTACAAACACTATGTTACGACTATGAATTAACATTTACACGGTCAATTCTTATTTTACATCTCCCTTTACTCAGTTACAGATCTTTTTGTATGCGTACAAACTTTTGTCAGGAATGTGGAAAGGTATTCGAAGTTAGCTAGTCAATCAAGCAAATCTAGCCCAGACGTTAGAGTTGCTTTGCAGCTTCTGGTTTCATTTCCAAAATAAAAGTCTAGAGCTTGTTTTACAATGGTATTCGATAACGACGTTATAGCAGTAGATGGCGTAATATAGGCTTGGGCCTTCAGCAAATGACTTGTGTTAGAATGATAATATAAAGACACAGAAGAGCTAGGGACTCTTTTTAAGGGGAGGCCTATAATAAAAACAGTTATAAAACACAAATATAGTTCTAAAATTATTCCGCAAGACACCAGTACCCAAAATGATAGCATAAATTTCAATGCCTTCAAGTTGAAGGCCTATTATTTATTTGGATAGGCCTAAATTAAACATTGAATTATTAAAGTGATAGGCTAAAGAACTTTGGAGAATTTAGATAATTTTGAATACACACATGGATTTCAATAAACATATGGATAAGACTGTTCTATTCTCTTTGATTTAGTTCCTATTGCAACTCAGACAAATTACAGAATGGATGGCATACTGACTGACCGAACTGAATGAAGGATGAATTAAATGTTAAAATACAGTGCCTTGCAAAAGTATTCATCCCCGTTGGCGTTTTTCCTATTTTGGTGCATTACAACCTGTAATTTAAATGTATTTTTATTTGGATTTCATGTAAATGGACATACACAAAATAGTCCAAAATAGTTATGCACGCTCAAGTTCTTTTTTCTTGGTCTTTGGCAGCAGTGTCGTGATGGATGGAATAGCCTATACGGAGACTACCTAAGACCACTACAACATAGTTTTTGTAAGGTGTGGGAAAAAGCTTATGCCAGACTTAGCCTAAGTTTAACCTCTCCCTTGTTAATTTCAAAGTCCATATGTTCATGACCTGATTCATTTAAATCATGTCAAATTATTTTAAATTCATATTAACCCCTCCTACAGAATATGCTTTGGCAAGATTGAGTGATGAAATACATTTCTAAATATTATATAAAAAAATACTTTGAGTGGCAGACTCCAGTGGTCATACATAATTCATAGATTAACCAAACATCTATTTTTATTCTGTTTCATTATTCCTGGTAAATACAACATTTACCTAATTAAACTTTTTATATACAGTATCTCACAAAAAGTGAGTACACCCTCACATTTTTGTAAATATTTGAGTATATCTTTTCATGTGACAACACTGAAGAAATTACACTTTGCTACAATGTAAAGAAGTGAGTGTACAGCTTGTATAACAGTGTACATTTGCTGTCCCCTCAAAATAACTCAACACACAGCCATTAATGTCTAAACCGCTGGCAACAAAAGTGAGTACACTGCTAAGCGAAAATGTCTACAGCCCTCCTTTTACTTGTATCATTGCACATCCTGCAAATCACCAGCAGATAGACCATTTTGAATCTACATTCACTCTGTTAGTAATGCTTACAAATTGGAACATAACTCTTAAAGTAACAGAGATCCCACTCTGGAACTTGTATATGCCTGTACAGTATATTATGGTCAACAGAAAAATTTACCAAATCCCAAATGGTGTTTTTTCAATATTCATGTTGATATTTGTCAATATTCATAAATGTATTGAAATCAAAATACTATTTATATTACAGTACAAGCGGTAAAGCGTCATGACACTAATTGTTGCTTTGAAGCACCTACAGATTAAACATTATGGAGTCTTAAAAGGAGGCCTGGGTAAGTCAAAAATGTCATAAATATGCCAACTTTGATAAATTATTTCTCAATTATGCTTTTAGATACAAATGTCAAATACACTATATATACACACACACACAAGTATGTGTACACCCCTTCAAATTAGTGGATTCGGCTATTTCAGCCACACCCGTTGCTGACAGGTGTATAAAACCAAGCACACAGCCATGCAATCTCCATAGACAAACATTGGCAGTGCCCAACCTCACTAATGCTCATGGCTGAATGGAAGCAAGTCCCCAGAGCAATGTTCCAACATGTAGTGGAAAGCCTTCCCAGAAGAGTGGAGGCTGTTATAGCAGCAAATGAGGGGACCAACTCCATATTAATGCCCATGATTTTGGAATGAGATGTTCGACGAGCGCGTGTCCACATACTTTTGGTCATGTAGTGTATATGTCCTCCAAAATACAATTTTATGGTTTCAATTTCGTGAAAATCCCCCAAATCAATGTATTTATTTGTCCTGGTTTCATATGGAATCACTCCATGTTCTTAACCCAGATATACAGTATCTTAATAAGAACAGTGAACAAACAAAGGCGGGAGCTGCCCCCCTCTGCAACATACCAGTGGAGCTGTACTCCACATCAGTGATGGAGAGTGGTAAAAGCAACACTCACAGTGTACAGATGTAAAATAAATAAGAGTGTTTGCATCCTCAGCACCATGCATCTATTGAAATATTATCTACCATATGCAATCTAGCAAGGTTAAACACAGAAAAACATTTCTTCAAACTATTTATAAATAATACCACAACTTTTGAATGTATGCCCAGGGCAAGTTTGGGATTTGGAATCTCTCAAATGGGTTGTGATGGATTTCTCAGTTTGCTGGTTAGGGGTTAACCGAAAACAGGTTACCACATAATTTGGCATTGTTTATTGAAACCATAATATTTGTAATTAGTCTGTGGCATCTGTAAATGTGCAATCAAAAGTTCCCATATTGAGAAAATGTGCAAGACGCAGAAGTTAGTGGCATGTATCAAAAGAGCAGAATAAGACACTTTTGAACATTTAAAAAAGAGACAAGATCATGTTTCTGATTAAATTACATTTCTTATAATGTATTATTACTAGTAGGACGTCCTTTCCTTTTAATATAGTCTTAAAGCAATTTTAAATGACTACAAAGCCAAAAAGACTGACAAATGAAAGCAATTGGAAGGCTATAAGTATATAGCTCGAGGGAACTGCGACATCAAGAAAGCAATCAGAAGGAGCCCATGTTTTGTATCTGTGTATGAAGGATGTATTTAAAGACTGATGTCTAATCCTAAGGCCAAATGGTGCTAAGATTTGGCCTTTTCTTGCAGCCATCCCAGGGCCACATGGCACAGAGCACACAGAGCTGAGGGACAGTCAGAGAGTATAAGACGTTTGTATAAACAAAATCTAATTTGTTTCTCAAAATTACGAAGCAAGCAAATCTCCCTTGAGAAAGTAAGTGAACATTTATTAAACCATGCATATAATCTTTCTCATCCAAGTGACCCATTTACGAGAAAGCCCTTCAGATCAGAGAACATAATTTAACAGACTACAGTAAGAGGAGGTCATATAAATCATAATTCTCGTCTATATAGAGGAGTCACGACTTTAACGAGGTCATAATCTACTAGAATATAATCTAATACAGATCAATCACGTGTTACTGCATTATAGATTATAGGCCATATGTGCATCTATACTATATTTGTATACATTTATTATGTCAATCAAATTATGCTACAGAAACTATCACTATCATCCCATACATTGATCAGTAATAATCCTATATCCCCTGATTCAATCAAGCAATTATTGTCACGGTTATGTATTACTACATTATAGTTTATAGGCCAGATACACACTATACAGTCGTGGTCAAAAGTTTTGAGAATGACACAAGTATTGGTCTTCACAAAGTTCACTGCTTCAGTGTTAAGATATATTTTTGTCAGATGTTTCTATGGTATACTGAAATATAATTACAAGCATTCCATAAGTGTCAAATGCTTTTATTGACAATTACATGAAGTTTATGCAAAGAGACAATATTTGCAGTGTTGACCCTTTTTTTTCAAGACCTCTGCAATCCGCCCGGCATGCTGTCAATTAACTTCTGGGCCACATCCTGACTGATGGCAGCCCATTCTTGCATAATCAATGCTTGGAGTTTGTCAGAATTTGTGGGTTTTTGTTTGTCCACAAGTTCTCAATGGGATTAAGGGGAGTTTCCTGGCCATGGACCCAAAATGTTGATGTTTTGTTCCCCGAGCCACTTAGTTATCACTTTTTCCTTATGGCAGGGTGCTCCATCATGCTGGAAAAGGCATTGGTCGTCACCAAACTGTTCTTGGATGGTTGGGAGAAGTTGCTCTCGGAGGATGTGTTGGTACCATTCTTTATTCATGGCTGTGTTCTTAGGCAAAAATGTGAGCGAGCCCACTCCCTTGGCTGAGAAGCAACCCCACACATGAATGGTCTCAGGATGCTTTACTGTTGGCATGACACAGGACTGATGGTAGCGCTCACCTTGTCTTCTCCGGACAAGGTGTTTTCTGGATGCCCCAAACAATCGGAAAGGGGATTCATCAGAGAAAATGACTTTACCCCAGTCCTCAGCAGTCCAATCCCTGTACCTTTTGCAGAATATCAGTCTGTCCCTGGTGTTTTTCCTGGAGAGAGGTGGCTTCTTTGCTGCCCTTCTTGACACCAGGCCATCCTCCAAAAGTCTTTGCCTCACTGTGCGTGCAGATGCACTCACACCTTCCTGCTGCAATTCCGGAGCAAGCTCTGCACTGGTGGTGCCCCGATCTCGCAGCTGAATCAACTTTAACTTCAACTTCAACGCCCTGAAGCCTTCTTCACAACAATTGAACCTCTCTCCTTGAAGTTCTTGATGATCCGATAAAATGGTTGATTTAGGTGCAAACTTACTAGCAGCAATATCCTTGCCTGTGAAGCCCTTTTTGTACAAAGCAATGACGACGGCATGAGTTTCCTTGCAGGTAACCATGGTTATCAGAGGAAGAACAATGATTTCAAGCACCACCCTCCTTTTAAAGCTTCCAGTCTGTTATTCTAACTCAATCAGCATGACAGAGTGATCTCCAGCCTTGTCCTCGTCAACACTCTCACCTGTGTTAACGAGATAATCACTAACATGATGTCAGCTGGTCCTTTTGTGGCAGGGCTGAAATGCAGTGGAAATGGTTTTTGGGGATTAACTTCATTTCCATGGCAAAGAGGGACTTTGCAATGAATTGCAATTCATCTGATCACTCGTCATGACATTCTGGAGTATATTCAAATTGCCATCATCAAAACTGAGGCAGCAGACTTTGTGAAAATTAGTATGTGTCATTCTCAAAACTTTTGACCACGACTGTATATACAAAAGTATGTGGCCACCCCTTCAAATTAGTGGATTCGGCTATTTCAGCCACACCTGTTGCTGACAGGTGTATAAAATCGAGCACACAGTCATGCAATCGCCATAGGATAACATTGGCAGTAGAATGGCCTTACTGAAGAGTTTTGTGACTTTCAACGTGGCACCGTCATAGGATGCCACCTTTCCAACAAGTCAGTTCGTCAAATTTCTGCCCTGCTAGAGCTGCCCCGGTCAACTGTAAGTGCTATTATTGTGAAATGGTAACATCTAGGAGCCACAACGGCTCAGCCACGAAGTGGTAGGTCACACAAGCTCACAGAACGGGGCCGCAGAGTCCTAAAGAATGTAGGGCGTAAAGATCGTACATCCTCGGTTGCAACACTCACTACCGAGTTCCAACCTGCCTCTGGAAGCAACGTCAGCACAAGAACTGTTTGTAACGAGCTTCATGAAATGGGTTTCCATGGCAGAGCAGCTGCACACAAGCCTAAGATCACCATGCGCAATGCCAAGCCTTGGCTGGAGTGGTGTAAAGCTCATTGCCATTGGACTCTGAAGCAGTGGAAATGCGTTATCTGGAGTGATGAATCACGGTTCACCATCTGGCAGTCTGACGGACAAATCTGGGTTTGGCGGATGACAGGAGAACGCTACCTGCCCCAATGCATAGTGTCAACTGTAAAGTTTGGTGGAGGATGAATAATGGTCTGGGGACTGTTTTTCATGGTTCGGGCTAGGCCCCTTAGTTCCAGTGAAAGGAAATGTTAATGCTACAGCATACAAGATTATTCTGTGCTTCCAACTTTGTGGCAACAGTTTGGGGAAGGTCCTTTCTTGTTTCAGCATGACAATGCCCCCATGCACAAAGCAAGGTCAATACAGAAATGGTTTGTCGAGATCGGTGTGGAAGAACTTGACTGGCCTGCACAGAGCCCTGACCTCAACCCCATCAATCACCTTTGTGATGAATTGGAACGCTGACTGCGAGCCAGGCCTAATCACCCAACATCAGTGCCCGACCTCACTAATGCGCGAGGCTGAATGGAAGTAAATCCCCGCAGCAATATTCCAACATCTAGTGGATAGCCTTCCCAGAAGAATGGAGGCTGTAATAGCAGCAACAGGGGGACCAACTCCATATTAATGCCCATGATTTTGAAATGAGATGATCGACGAGCAGGTGTCCACATATTTCTGGTCATATAGTGTAGGTCTATACTATATTTGTATACATTTGTGTCAAATCAGATTATGGTACAGCTACAGTTACGATCAGCCCATACAAAGATCAATTATAATCGTATAGCCCCTGATTCAATCATGCAATTATTGTCGCAATAGTGTGGCTTTTCATGCCATCTATTGGATTACATTATATGGCAGAAAGCTTAAGTAAATAGGGAGTGCATAGACAGCTTGGGTTCCTTTAGGTTAAATTGTAACATGGGGTCAACAGATTAATGTAAATATACAATAACAAAATCTTCAGCAGTTTTACAAGCTACATACTGTAACAAATATTACATTCTGATAATAATTAAATACATCACCAAAACAACATACTTTTGCAATCACATCATTCCAGAGTTAAGTAAAACTAGTCCAATAATAATAATAATTAACACTAGTTAGCCTTGATGAATATCATCACTACTGCAACATAATAAAAAGAAAAAAAATGACAATTAAGTAAACAATTTATTATTTTCTAATACCAAAGGACTTTTGTGTGTGTGTGATCTGATCTGTGTAGGTCTACAACTTTTCTCCAAAGCACCTTAGACAATATAATACTCAAGCACAAATATGTTATTGCTATTCTTCAATGGAAAAGAAAACAATTAACATAGCTGACGTTTTCAACAAAGAACGGAGATTCTCATCTTTAACTCAGGATTAACCAAGTATCACGATCAAACCTTAATTTGAATCCTCAGCCTCTAACAAAAGACTAACATACAGTATTAATCTGTATTATCCCAAGATCATATGAAAAGCCTGGGAGGCTAAAGAATTTCAAGTAAGCAGTAACACTCCCAAATGTACAGTATGTAGCTAAGTGTTTAAAAATGTATTAATTCTTAAAATCTTTAAGGATAATATTTTGATAATATTTAGCTGATAATGTCCCCTTAATCTTTCAGAACTTGAAAATATTGACATTTTTGGAAACAATAATTACATCAAACAAATGATTCACACCCCAAGAGTTTTTCCACATTTTGTTGTGTAACAGTCTTTTATGTGTGACTGATCTACACAAAATAGCCCATAATGTAAAAGTGGATTGTTTTAAAATAATTTTAAAAAGAAAAACTGAAATATATTGAGTCAATAAGTATTCAAAGCCTTTTATGGCAAGCCTAAATAAGTTCAGGAGTATACATTTGCTTAGCAGATCACATAAGTTGTATGGACTCACTGTGTCCAATAATAGTGGTTAACACGATTTTTGAATGACTACTGTAAGATTGTACCAAACACATACAATTATCTGAAAGGTCCCTCAGTCGAGTAGTGAATATCAAGCAGAGATTCAACCAAAAAGACCAGGAAGGTTTCCCAATACTTTGAAAAAAAGGGCACGGATTGGTAGATGGGTATAAATAAACAAAAGCAGACACTGAATATCCCTATGAGCATGGTAAAGTTATTACAGTGGGGGGAAAAAGTATTTAGTCAGCCACCAATTGTGCAAGTTCTCCCACTTAAAAAGATGAGAGAGGCCTGTAATTTTCATCATAGGTACACGTCAACTATGACAGACAAAATGAGGGAAAAAAATCCAGAAAATCACATTGTAGGATTTTGTATGAATTTATTTGCAAATTATGGTGGAAAATAAGTATTTGGTCAATAACAAAAGTTTCTCAATACTTTGTTATATACCCTTTGTTGGCAATGACACAGGTCAAACGTTTTCTGTAAGTCTTCACAAGGTTGTCACACACACTGTTGCTGGTATTTTGGCCCATTCCTCCATGCAGATCTCCTCTAGAGCAGTGATGTTTTGGGGCTGTCGCTGGGCAACACAGACTTTCAACTCCCTCCAAAGATTTTCTATGGGGTTGAGATCTGGAGACTGGCTAGGCCACTCCAGGACCTTGAAATGCTTCGTACGAAGCCACTCCTTTGTTGCCCGGGCGGTGTGTTTGGGATCATTGTCATGCTGAAAGACCCAGCCACGTTTCATCTTCAATGCCCTTGCTGACGGAAGGAGGTTTTCACTCAAAATCTCACGATACATGGCCCCATTAATTATTTCCTTTACACGGATCAGTCGTCCTGGTCCCTTTGTAGAAAAACAGCCCCAAAGCATGATGTTTCCACCCCCATGCTTCACAGTAGGTATGGTGTTCTTTGGATGCAACTCAGCATTCTTTGTCCTCCAAACACGACGAGTTGAGTTTTTAGTTATATTTTGGTTTCATATGACATTCTCCCAATCCTCTTCTGGATCATCCAAATGCACTCTAGCAAACTTCAGACGGGCCTGGACATGTACTGGCTTAAGCAGGGGGACACGTCTAGCACTGCAGGATTTGAGTCCCTAGCGGCGTAGTGTGTTACTGATGGTAGGCTTTGTTACTTTGGTCCCAGCTCTCTGCAGGTCATTCACTAGGTCCCCCCGTGTGGTTCTGGGATTTTTGCTCACCGTTCTTGTGATCATTTTGACCCCACGGGGTGAGATCTTGCGTGGAGCCCCAGATCGAGGGAGATTATCAGTGGTCTTGTATGTCTTCCATTTCCTAATAATTGCTCCCACAGTTTATTTCTTCAAACCAAGCTGCTTACCTATTGCAGATTCAGTCTTCCCAGCCTGGTGCAGGTCTACAATTTTGTTTCTGGTGTCCTTTGACAGCTCTTTGGTCTTCGCCATAGTGGAGTTGGTAGTGTGACTGTTTGAGGTTGTGAACAGGTGTCTTTTATACTGATAACAAGTTCAAACAGGTGCCATTAATACAGGTAACAAGTGGAGGACAGAGGAGCCTCTTAAAGAAGAAGTTACAGGTCTGTGAGAGCCAGAAATCTTGCTTGTTTGTAGGTGACCAAATACTTATTTTCCACCATAATTTGCAAATAAATTCATAAAAAATCCTACAATGTGATTTTCTTGAAAAAAAAATCTCAATTTGTCTGTCATAGTTGACGTGTACCTATGATGAAAATTACAGGCCTCTCTCATCTTTTTAAGTGGGAGAACTTGCACAATTGGTGGCTGACTAAATACTTTTTTTCCCACTGTAATTAGGCTTTGGATGGTGTATCAACACACCCAGTCACTACAAAGATAGTGAGTTGACAGAGAGGAAGGGAACCGCTCAGGGATTTCACCATGAGGTCAATGGTGAATTTAAAACAGTTAAAGCATTTAATGGCTGTGATAGGAGAAAACTGAGGATGGATCAACAACATTGTAGATACTCCACTATACTAACCTAAATGACAGAGTGAAAAGAAGGAAACCATTACATAATAAAAATATTCCAAAACATGCATCCTGTTCGCAACAACACTAAAGTAGTTCTGCAAAACATTTAGATTTTGTCCTGAATACAAAGTGTTATGTTTGGGGCAAATCCAACACGACACATGACTGAGTACAACTTCATATTTTCAAGCATGGTGGTGGCTGCATCATGTTATGGGTACGCTCATCATCAGCAAGGACTGTAGAGTTTATTCAGGGTAAAAATAAACAGAATGGAGCTAAGCACAGGCAAAATCCTATAGGAATAATAGGCAAATATTGCACAATCCAGGTATTCAAAGCTCTTAGAGATTTACCCAAAAAGACTCACAGCTGTAAATGCTGCCAAAGCTGTTTCTAACATGTGTTTACTCAGTGGGGTGAATACTAGGGTTTCAAGTGGGAACTGGATTACTGAGATTTACAGAGATTTCCTGGCCAATCCAACTCCGGTTTCCCGGGATAAATAACTGTGAGAAACCGGTAAATTATTTATATGAACAGCATGACGTGAAATGGAACTATTAAATTATATGCAATGTCTAAATCTGGTTTCTCATGGCCTTCTCTACTCTGCTACCTGCATGATCAATGATCACACGCTCAGTGTGTCTGAGTGTGCCAATATTGTAACAGCCCATCGTATTTACTATATTGTTTATGCATATTGTTTATGCTGAAACTGTACATGCAACCTTGAAATGCAGTTAGTAGGCCTACTGTAATAAAATTTGCTCCACCTTTTGAGCTACTGGTAGGGTAGGCCTACCTACTTTTATTATTTTTAAAAATGTTGGCTGTGTAGTAGTGCTTCACTAAAATAAATGTAACAAGGCAGAATGGAAAATCTGCAAGTGTAAAATAAAATGTAGCCTACAAGCGGTTTGACAAGATGATTGATCCAACATGCAGGCCTAACACTTGTGAGGCAGAGAGGGGGCTTCAGCAAGAGCAGGGGGGGCTTTAGCAGCAAAAAGTCCTAGAACTACAGTGAGGAGAACAAGTATTTGATACACTGCCGATTTTGCAGGTTTTCCTACTTACAAAGCATGTAGAGGTCTGTAATTTCTATCATAGGTACACTTCAACTGTGAGAGACGGAATCTAAAACAAAAATCCAGAAAATCACATTGTATGATTTTTAAGTAATTAATTTGCATTTTATTGCATGACATAAGTATTTGATCACCTACCAACCAGTAAGAATTCCGGCTCTCACAGACCTGTTAGTTTTTCTTTAAGAAGCCCTCCTGTTCTCCACTCATTACCTGTATTAACTGAACCTGTTTGAACTCGTTACCTGTATAAAAGACACCTGTCCACACACTCAATCAAACAGACTCCAACCTCTCCACAATGGCCAAGACCAGAGAGCTGTGTAAGGACATCAGGGATAAAATTGTAGACCTGCACAAGGATGGGATGGGCTACAGGACAATAGGCAAGCAGCTTGGTGAGAAGGCAACAACTTTTGGCGCAATTATTAGAAAATGGAAGAAGTTCAAGATGACGGTCAATCACCCTCGGTCTGGGGCTCCATGCAAGATCTCACCTCATGGGGCATCAATGATCATGAGGAAGGTGAGGGATCAGCCCAGAACTACACGGCAGGACCTGGTCAATGACCTGAAGAGAGCTGGGACCACAGTCTCAAAGAAAACCATTAGTAACACACTACGCCGTCATGGATTAAAATCCTGCAGCGCACGCAAGGTCCACCTGCTCAAGCCAGCGCATGTCCAGGCCTGTCTGAAGTTTGCCAATGACCATCTGGATGATCCAGAGGAGGAATGGGAGAATGTCATGTGGTCTGATGAGACAAAAATAGAGCTTTTTGGTCTAAACTCCACTCGCCATGTTTGGAGGAAGAAGAAGGATGAGTACAACCCCAAGAACACCATCCCAACCGTGAAGCATGGAGGTGGAAACATAATTCTTCTGGGATGCTTTTCTGCAAAGGGGACAGGCCGACTGCACCGTATTGAGGGGAGGATGGATGGGGCCGTGTATCGCGAGATCTTGGCCAACAACCTCCTTCCCTCAGTAAGAGCATTGAAGATGGGTCGTGGCTGGGTCTTCCAGCATGACAACGACCCGAAACACACAGCCAGGGCAACTAAGGAGTGGCTCCGTAAGAAGCATCTCAAGGTCCTGGAGTGGCCTAGCCAGTCTCTAGACCTGAACCCAATAGAAAATCTTTGGAGGGAGCTGAAAGTCCGTATTGCCCAGCGACAGCCCTGAAACCTGAAGGATCTGGAGAAGGTCTGTATGGAGGAGTGGGCCAAAATCCCTGCTGCAGTGTGTGCAAACCTGGTCAAGACCTACAGGAAACATATGATCTCTGTAATTGCAAACAAAGGTTTCTGTACCAAATATTAAGTTCTGCTTTTCTGATGTATCAAATACTTATGTCATGCAATAAAATGCAAATTAATTACTTAAAAATTATACAATGTGGTTTTCTGGATTTTTGTTTTAGATTCCGTCTCTCACAGTTGAAGTGTACCTATGATAGAAATTAAAGACCTCTACATGCTTTGTAAGTAGGAAAACCTGCAAAATGTTTTTACCAACATTTTATTTTGTGAAAATACTATTTATTCTTGACCTACTGTATGTCGGGTGTTGATTTATTTATTTAACATTCCTATGAACAGCCTACTTTAAAAAAGAAGGCCCAGATGTACCCTACATTTGTTTTATAAAGTGTTTTTTTCATTTGAATATGTTATATTACTGCCTTGGTGATTCAGGCTGTTTCAAACCCCAATGCCTTAATTAAACATTTTAAAACAGGAGATGACCAATTACTTAACTGCTTTAGAATTACTATAGAATTTTAGGTTAACGAATGCAATAAGAACATTTTAGATTTTATGTATAATTCAGAATGGCACATGCTTCTCTCCGATGATTTTATATGCTTTAGAATGACACTTTCGTTTTTGGCGGAAAAATATAGAATATTCTCGGGATGGAGCATTTGTAAAATAGAAATATTAAAACCCTAGTGAATACTTATCTAATTAAGATATAGTGTTCTATTTTTCATCGGTTAATAAAAAAGTGGTCAGATGACGCAGATGCTAAGCTACAGGACCATTTTGCTAGCACAGACTGGAAATGTTCCGGGATTCTTCAGATAGCATTGAGGAGTACACCACATCAGTCACTGGCTTCATCAATAAGTGCATCGATGACGTCGTCCCCACAGTGACCGTACGTACATACCCCAAGCAGAAGCCATGGATTACAGGCAACATCCGCACTGAGCTAAAGGGTAGAGCTGCCGCTTTCAAGGAGCGGGACTCTAACCCGGACGCTTATAAGAAATTCCGCTATGCCCTCCGACGAACCACCAAACAGGCAAAGAGTCAATACAGGACTAAGATTGAATCGTACTACACCGGCTCTGACGCTCGTCGGATGTGGCAGGGCTTGAAAACTATTACAGACTACAAAGCAAACTGAGCAATCGGGGGAGAAGGGCCTTGGTCAGGGAGGTGACCAAGAACCCGATGGTCACTCTGACAGAGCTCCAGAGTTCTTCTGTAGAGATGGGAGACCATCCAGAAGGACAACCATCTCTGCAGCACTCCAACAATCAGGCCTTTATGGTACAGTAGCCAGACGGAAGCCACTCCGTCTGGCCAAAAGGCACCTAAAGGACTCTCAGACCATGAGAAACAAGATTCTCTGGTCTGATGAAACCAAGATTGAACTCTTTGGCCTGAATGCCAAGCGTCACGTCTGGAGGAAACCTGGCACCATCCCTACGGTGAAGCATGGTGGTGGCATCATCATGCTGTGGGGATGTTTTTAAGCGGTAGGGACTGGGATCGAGGGAAAGATGAACAGAGCAAAGTACAGAGAGATCCTTGATGAAAACCTGCTCCAGAGCGCTCAGGACCTCAGACTGGGGTGAAGGTTCACCTTCCAACAGGACAACGACCCTAAGCACATAGCCAAGACAATGCAGGAGTGGCTTCGGGACAAGTCTCTGAATGTCCTTGAGTGGCCTAGCCAGAGCCCGGACTTGAACCCGATCAAACATCTCTGGAGAGACCCGAAAATAGCTGTGCAGCGACGCTCCCCATCCAACCTGACAGAGCTTGAGAGGATCTGCAGAGAAGAATGGGAGAAAAGCCCCAAATACAGGTGTGCCAAGCTTGTAGCATCATACACAAGAAGACTCGAGGCTGTAATCGCTGCCAAAGGTGCTTCAACAAAGTACTGAGTAAAGGGTCTGAATACTTATGTAAATGTTATATTTGAGGCGTTTTTTCCCCCAAAAAATGATAAAAACCTGTTTTTGCTTTGTCATTATGAGGTATTGTGTGTAGATTGATGAGGAAAAAAACAATTTAATCAATTTTAGAATAAGGCTGTAACGTAACTAAATATGAAAAAAGCAAGGGGTCTGAAAACTTTCCGAATGCACTGTATAATGATTAGGCTATACAGAAAGTATTAACACCCCATTACTTTTTCCACATTTTGTTGTGTTACAAAGTGGGATTAAAAAGGATTTCATTGTCATTTTATGTCAATGATCTACACAAAATCCTCTAATGTAAAAGTGGAAGAAACATTTGTAAAAACATCAACCCCCTGAGTCAATATATGTTAGAATCACCTTTGGCAGTGATTACAGCTGTAAGTCTTTCTGGGTAAGTCTCTAAGAGCTTTGCACACCTGGATCGTACAATATTTGCACATTATTCCTTTTAAAATTCTTCAATCTCTGTCAAGTTGGTTGTTGATCATTGCTAGACAGACATTTTCAAGTCTTGCCATAGATTTAAGCCGATTTAAGTCAAAACTGTAACTAGGCCATTCAGGAACATTCAATGGGATCTTGGTAAGCAACTCCAGTTTTTTTTTGTCCTTGTGTTTTAGGTTAAAGTCCTGTTGAAAGGTGAATTTGTCTCCCAGTGTCTGTTGGAAAGCAGACTAAACCAGGTTTTCCTCTAGGATTGTGCCTGTACTTAGCTCTATTCCATTTATTTTTATCCCAAAAAAAATCCCTAGTCCTTGCCAATGACAAGCATACACATAACATGATGCAGCCACCACCATCTTCAAAATATGAAGAGTGGTACATGGTGATGTGTTGGATTTGCCCCAAACATAACGCTTTGTATTCAGGACATAAAGTTAAAGCCAAATTTTTTGCAGTTTTACTTTAGTGCCTTATTGCAAACAGGATGCATGTTTTGGAATATTTGTATTCTGTACAGGCTTCCTTCTTTTCACTATGTCAATTAGGTTAGTATTGTGGAGTAACTACAATGTTGTTGATCCATCCTCAGTTTTCTCCTATCACAGCCATTAAACTCCAACTGTTTTAAAGTAACCATTGACTTCATGGTGAAAACTCTGAGCGGTTTCCTTCCTCTCTGGCAACTGAGTTAGGAAGGACGCCTGTATCTTTGTAGTGACTGGGTGTATCGATACACCATCCAAAGTGTAATTAATAACTTCACCATGCTCAAAGGGATATTCAATAGATTTTATTTTAATCCATCTACCAATAGGTGCCCTTCTTTGGAAAACCTCCCTGGACTTTGTGGTTGAATCGGTGTTTGAAATTCACTGCTCGACTGAGGGACCTTACAGATAATTGTACAGTGCCTTCAGTAAGTATTCACACCCCTCGACTTTTTCCACATTTCGTTGTGTTACAGCCACTTGAATTTAAAATGGATACAATTGAGATTGTGTCACTGGCCTGTACACAATACCAGATAATGTCAAAGTGGAATTATGCATTTAGAAATGTTTACAAATTAATAAAAAATGTTAAGCTGAAATGTCTTGAGTCAAAAAGTATTCAACCCCTTTCTTATGGCAAGCCTAAATAAGTTCAGGAGTAAAAATGTGCTTAACAAGTCACATAATGAGGTAGTCATTCGAAAATCATGTTAAACACTATTATTGCATGCAACTTATTATGGGAATTAACTTATTATATCAGAAAAAACATCCTTAATTTCTTCAGGCTCTGGTAAGCAGCTCTGACATTCTCTAAACTAAAGAAACGCCCACCAGACTCCCTAGTTCATATTCTTATGCACAAAAGAGCGAGTGTCAGCAAACAAAAGCTGAACACAAATATTGTTTAGGGGTGAGCTCCTGGGGAGTCGATTCAGTGGCTAGCTTTGCACTTGGCTGGCTAACAGTAGCTGCTAGGGGTAAGTTATAACCTACATTTGTGTTTTCTTTTTACTTACTGGTAACCAGAGTCGATCAAGGGAATTCAGGACATGGGTGACTAGTTAATGTTAGCTTGGCTCTCTGTGTGTTCATGCCGTGGGAGGAGTTCTGTTTTTTTTCGTTGGCAGAGAGCAATGGCTAGCTAGTATGCTAACTATTCTAGCTAACTAACTGGCTGAATAAGTTGACGACGGACTCGCTCAAGCTGTCGGGACTAACCCAGAACTTTACACAACGTTAGACACGGACACGAATGATCTGCTTGGCGTGTTGACACACTGGTGGTTTGTTGTGGCCGAGTATTGGTGCTAAACCGTGTTGTTGGAGGCTGGCATGCTAGTTGGCTGTGGCGTCATAGGATTCGGTGCCCTGGACGGTTTTCACGGAAGAATACTGTACCAAGTTAGCTAGCTGAATAAACTAAGTTAGTCTATTCCTAGAAAACATTGAACCGCTGTAGTTTACAACAATTATAGTTTCTCAGGTGGAAGTTGGGAGAGTTATATTTGGGTGTTTCAATTAAACGGAAGTGAGGGAGGCCCCGCTCTCTCGCTTTCCCAGATGTTTAGTTCATCTCTCCTCGTCTGACCATGTGTTCTCGCATACCCCGAGAGCATCTGGTCTGCGGGGTGGTGGCACAGGAATCCTCTTCTCTCCCAAGTGGACATTCTCTCTTTCTCCCCTGACCCATCTGTCTATCTCCTCATTTGAATTCCATGCTGTCACAGTCACAAGCCCATTCAAGCTTAACATCCTTATCATTTATCGCCCTCCAGGTTCCCTTAGGGAGTTCATCAATGAGCTTGACAAGTTCCTTTCCTGAAGATGGCTCACCCCTCACAGTTCTGGGTGACTTCAACCTCCCTACGTCTACCTTTGACTCATTTCTCTCTGCCTCCTTCTTTCCACTCCTCTCCTCTTTTGACCTCACCCTCTCACCGTCCCCCCCTACTCATAAGGCAGGCAATACGCTTGACCTCATCTTTACTAGATGCTGTTCTTCTACTAATCTCACTGCAACTCCCCTCCAAGTCTCAGACCACTACTTTGTATCCTTTTCTCTCTGGCTCTCCTCCAACACTACTCACTCTGCCCCTACTCAGATGGTAATTCGCCGTCGCAACCTTCGCTCTCTCTCTCCCGCTACTCTCTCCTCTTCCATCCTATCATCTCTTCCCTCTGCTCAATCATTCTCCCTCCAATCTCCTGATTCTGCCTCCTCAACCCTCCTCTCCTCCCTTTCTGCATCCTTTGACTCTCTATGTCCCCTATCCTCCCGGCCGGCTCGGTCCTCTCCTCCTGCTCCGTGGCTTGACGACTCTTTTCTCTGTGTATATCAATGACGTCGCTCTTGCTGCTGGTGACTCTCAGATTCCACCTCTACGCAGACGACACCATTTTGTATACATCTGGCCCTTCATTGGACACTGTGTTAACAAACCTCCAAACGAGCTTCAATTCCATACAACACTCCTTCAGTAGCCTCCAACTGCTCTTAAACACTAGTAAAACTAAATGCATGCTCTTCAACCGAACGCTGCTTGCACCCGCCCACCCGACTAGAATCACTACTCTCGACGGGTCTGACCTAGAGTATGTGGACAACTACAAATATCTAGGTGTCTGGTTAGACTGTAAACTCTCCTTCCAGACTCACATTAAGAATCTCCAATCCAAAGTTAAATCTAGAATCGGTTTCCTATTTCGCAACAAAGCCTCCTTCACTCATGCTGCCAAACATGCCCTCGTAAAACTGACTATCCTACCGATCCTTGACTTCGGCGATGTCATTTACAAAATAGCCTCCAACACTCTACTCAGCAAATTGGATGTAGTCTATCACAGTGCCATCCGTTTTGTCTCCAAAGCCCCATATAATACCCACCACTGTGACCTGTACGCTCTTGTTGGCTGGTCCTCACTACATATTCGTCGCCAAACCCACTGGCTCCAGGCCATCTATAAATCACTGCTAGGCAAATCCCCGCCTTATCTTAGCTCATTGGTCACCATAGCAACACCCACCCGTAGTCTGCGCTCCAGCGGGTATATCTCACTGGTCATCCCCAAAGCCAACACCTCCTTTGGCCGCAATTCCTTCCAGTTCTCTGCTGCCAATGACTGGAACAAATTGCAAAAATCTCTGAAGCTGGAGACACTTATCTCCCTCACTAACTTTAAGCATCAGTTGTCAGAGCACCTTACCGATCACTGCACCTGTACACAGCCCATCTGAAATTAGCCCGCCCAACTACCTCATCCCTATATTGTTATCTATTTTGCTCATTTGTACCCCAGTATCTCTATTTGCACATCATCTCTTGCACATCTATCATTCCAGTGTTAATACTAATTGTAATTATTTTGCACTATAGCCTATTTTATTGCCTTACCTCCATAACTTGCTAAATTTGCACACTGTATATTATATGTATTTCTGTTGTATTTTTGACTTTGTTTTGTTTTACCCCATATGTAACTGTTTGTTTTTATCGCACTGCTATGCTTTATCTTGGCCAGGTCGCAGTTGTAAATGAGAACTTGTTCTCAACTGGTTTACCTGGTTAAATAAAGGTGAAATAAAAAAATAAAAATAAAAAATTGCGAGCTCACAGAACAGGGCTCCGGGAAGCGGAGCAGAAATTTAGGAAAACTAGACTCCCTGCGGACCTGGCATCTTTTCACTCCCTCCTCTCTACATTTTCTTCCTCTGTTTCTGCTGCTAAAGCCACTTTCTACCACTCTAAATTCCAAGCATCTGCCTCTAACCCTAGGAAGCTCTTTGCCACCTTCTCCTCCCTGCTGAATCCTCCTCCCCCTCCCCCCCTCTGTGGATAAAAAGAATGTTGACGATATCCGATCCTCGTTTGTTAAGTCAAATGACACCACTGGTCCTGCTCATACTGCCCTACCCTATGCTTTGACTTCTTTCTCCCCTCACTCTCCAGATGAAATCTTGCGACTTGTGACGGCCGGCCGCCCAACAACCTGCCCGCTTGACCCTATCCCCTCCTCTCTTCTCCAGACCATTTCCGGTGACCTTCTCCCTTACCTCACCTCGCTCATCCTTGACCGCTGGCTATGTCCCTTCCGTCTTCAAGAGAGCGAGAGTTGCACCCCTTCTCAAAAAACCTACACTCAATCCCTCCGATGTCAACAACTACAGACCAGTATCCCATTCTCTCCAAAACTCTTGAGCATGCCGTCTTTAGCCAACTCTCTTGCTATCTCTCTCAGAATGACCTTCTTGATCCAAACCAGTCAGGTTTCAAGACTGGTCATTCAACTGAGACTGCTCTTCTCTGTGTCACGGACGCTCTCCGCACTGCTAAAGCTAACTCTCTCTCCTCTGCTCTCATCCTTCTAGACCTATCTGCTGCCTTTGATACTGTGAACCATCAGATCCTCCTCTCCACCCTCTCCGAGTTGGGCATCTCCGGCGCGGCTCACTCTTGGATTGCGTCCTACCTGACAGGTCGCTCCTACCAGGTGGCATGGCGAGAATCTGTCTCCGCACCACGTGCTCTCACCACTGGTGTCCCCCAGGGCTCAGTTCTAGGCCCTCTCCTATTCTCGCTATACACCAAGTCACTTGGCTCTGTCATATCCTCACATGGCCTTTCCTATCATTGCTACGCAGACGACACACAATTAATCTTCTCCTTTCCCCCTTCTGATAACCAAGTGGCGAATCGCATCTCTGCATGTCTGGCAGACATATCAGTGTGGATGACGGATCACCACCTCAAGCTGAACCTCGGCAAGACGGAGCTGCTCTTCCTCCCGGGGAAGGACTGCCCGTTCCATGATCTCGCCATCACGGTTGACAACTCCGCTGTGTCCTCCTCCCAGAGTGCAAAGAGCCTTGGCATGACCCTGGACAACACCCTGTCGTTCTCCACTAACATCAAGGCGGTGACCCGATCTTGTAGGTTCATGCTCTACAACATTCGCAGAGTACGACGCTGCCTTACACAGGAAGCGGCACAGGTCCTAATCCAGGCACTTGTCATCTCCCGTCTGGATTACTGCAACTCGCTGTTGGCTGGGCTCCCTGCCTGTGCCATTAAACTCCTACAACTCATCCAGAACGCCGCAGCCCATCTGGTGTTCAACCTTCCCAAGTTCTCTCACTCACATCACCCCGCTCCTCCGCACACTCCACTGGCTTCCAGTTGAAGCTCGCATCTGCTACAAGACCATGGTACTTGCCTACGGAGCTGTGAGGGGAACGGCACCTCCGTACCTTCAGGCTCTGATCAGTCCCTACACCCAAACAAGGGCACTACGTTCATCCACCTCTGGCCTGCTGGCTCCCCTACCTCTGCGGAAGCACAGTTCCCGCTCAGCCCAGTCAAAACTGTTCGCTGCTCTGGCACCCCAATGGTGGAACAAGCTCCCTCACGACGCCAGGACAGCGGAGTCACTCACCACCTTCCGGAGACACTTGAAACCCCACCTCTTTAAGGAATACCTGGGATAGGATAAAGTAATCCCCCTTACCCCACCCCCCCCAAAAAAAAAAAAACTATTGTAAAGTGGTTGTCCCACTGGCTATCATAAGGTGAATGAACCAATTTGTAAGTCGCTCTGGATAAGAGCGTCTGCTAAATGACGAAAATTTAAAATGAGATAAGGCGTCTATCCCACTGAGGGGCTTGTAGTGAAGGTTTAAGGTATCATAGTGAATCCTACAGACAAGCCAGGGGGATTTCAACCCAAGAAGACAGGCTAGAGGAGCTAGATAGATTAGGACACCTGCGACAGCAGAGTATTGTATTGTGAGATACAAGGATTTCTTTATTGATTGAAACAATAGCTTGTTTTTCTGGAATATCAGATCTTACGTACAGTACTGTGTGTGAAACAAATACAGTTAAAGAAAATAAAACAACAATGGTCGTTACTACTGCACTTACCTCAACTCGTTCAGGTTACTCAGTATCTCCTGTTGTGTTGCGACCACTGCACCCATCTCTTTACTAGGAGCCTAAAGAAGATATATCAAACAATTCAATTAATAAAGTTATCATACCTAAGGGTAAATTACTGAAACAAGTTTGAGTAAAGGCTTCACCTTTTTAGTAATAAAACTGGTATACATACAGTGCCTTCAGAAAATATTCATACCCCTTGACTTTGTTGTATTAAAGCATGAATTTTAAATGGATGAAATTGTTAAATTAATTAAATTGTGATGTTTTGTCACTGGCCTACACACACACACACACACACACACACACACACACAGAATACCCCATAAATGTCAAAGTAGAATTATGTTTTTACAAATTAATTAAAAATGAAAAGCTGAAATGTCTTGAGTCAACTATTCATCCCCTTTGTTATTGCAAGCCTAAATAAGTTCAGGAGTAAAAATGTGCTTAACAAGTCACTAAATAAGTTGCATGGACTCACTGTGTGCAATTATAGTTTTTATAGTTAATCTCTGTACCCCACACATACAATTATCTGTAAAGTCCCTCAGTTGAGCAGTGAATTTCAAATCACAGATTCAACCACTAACACCAGGGAGGTTTCCAATGCCTTTCAAAGAAGGCTACCTACTGGTAGATGGGTAAAAAAAAAAAGACATTGAATATCCCTTTGGGCATGGTGAAAAAGTTGTTAATTACACTTTGGATGATGTATCAATACACCCAGTCACTACAAAGATACAGGCGTCCTTCCTAACTCAGTTGCCAGAGAGGAAGGACACTGCTCAGGGATTTCACCATGAGGCCAATGGTGACTTTAAAACAGTTGGAGTTTAATGTGATAGGAGAAAATTAAGGATGGATCAACAACATTGTAGATACTCCACAATACTAACCTAATTGACAGAGTGAAAAGAAGGGATCCTGTACAGAATAAAAATATTCCAAAACATGCATCCTGTTTGCAACAAGGCACTAAAGTAATACTGCAAAAAATGTGGCAAAGCAATGCACTTTTTGTCCTGAATACAAAGTGTTATGTTTGGGGCAAATCCAATATAACACATTAATGTGTACCACTCTCCATATTTTCAAGCATAGTGGTGGCTGCATCATGACCTAAGCACAGGCCAAAACCTAAGCAAGGCCAAATCTTTTGACTTAAAGTTGACTTCAATCTGCTTGAAAATCTATCGCAAGACCTGAAAATGGTTGTCTGGGAATGATCAACAACCAATTTGACTGAGCTTGAAGAATTTTGAAAAGAATAATGGGAAAATGTTGTACAATCCAGGTGTGGAAAGCTCTTTGATACTTACCCAGAAAGAGTCACATCTGTAATTGCTGCCAAAGGTGATTCTAACATGTATTGACTCAGGGGGTTCACTACTTATATAAATCAAAATACATATCTTAGTGTTTTATTTTTCATTCATATTTTTTAGAAACGTTAGATATTTTTTCTCCACTTTTACATTAGAGAATTTTGTGTAGATCATGAACCAAAAACTACAATTAAATCAATTTTAAATCCCACTTTGTAACAACAAAATTTGGAAAAAGTCGAGGGGTGTGAATACTTTCTGAAGGCACTGTATGACCATGGCCAGTGCTTGCCTTGGGCAGGAGCTAACAGGAGCCGAGTACCAGCACCTCAACATTTTTATTACTCGAGTTCCTGCACCTCTTATATAATATTCGCTCAAAAGTGTTTGAGATCTTGCACCTAAATATAAACAGTACCAGCACACAACAAGTCAAGCAATGTCAATGCCTCTACTGAGGTGAACAAAACAGAGTAAAAGGCTGAGGTTAGTGGCATAGTCAGCAGTGGATTTATGAATGACACCTTCCGTCTTCGATGCAAGGCTTCTGTCAGAGCACCATATTTAGAGGCCTACACAAGGAAGTAGGTAGTTGCAATTGTGTGTGTAATGTAAATGTTTGTGCGCGCGTGTGAGCGAATGTAAGTCTATACTCATAAACTTCCTACCTGTCCCACCTGTCCTCCCGACTCCCCTTGGCGTTTGGAGATCTCGTCTGTAACCACAGAGACATAGCGGCGCTGTTCGTCGAGGATCATCGCCAGCTGACGGTGAAGCTGTTTGATCTCCAGGTGGATCCGGTTCTGACCCTCAAACACCTGGCGGATCTCCCTGTCGTTGACACTCTCGTACATGTCCTCAACTACACAGAACAGGACACACCTGTTGCATCAAGTATTAGCATCTAGACAGCCTAGCATCTAGTACGTACAAAGCAGCCATATATATGTTATTTATATTTAATTGTCTAGTGAAAAGTATGAACTGGCACCCAGCCCCCAAAAAAAGTAGAGGTGCTGACTAACTGCAAGTAAACTGTAGGCTATAAAGATAAATAAAGAGTTGCACACACTATATACAGTGGGGAGAACAAGTATTTGAGACACTGCCAATTTTGCAGGTTTTCCTACTTACAAAGCATGTAGAGGTCTGTAATTTTTATCATAGGTACACTTCAACTGTGAGAGACGGAATCTAAAACAAAAATCCAGAAAATCACATTATATGATTTTTAAGTAATTCATTTGCATTTTATTGCATGACATAAGTATTTGATCACCTACCAACCAGTAAGAATTCCGGCTCTCACAGACCTGTTAGTTTTTCTTTAAGAAGCCCTCCTGTTCTCCACTCATTACCTGTATTAACTGCACCTGTTTGAACTCGTTACCTGTATAAAAGACACCTGTCCACACACTCAATCAAACAGACTCCAACCTCTCCACAATGGCCAAGACCAGAGAGCTGTGTAAGGACATCAGGGATAAAATTGTAGACCTGCACAAGGCTGGGGTGGGCTACAAGACAATAGGCAAGCAGCTTGGTGAGAAGGCAACAACTGTTGGCGCAATTATTAGAAAATGGAAGTAGTTCAAGATGACGGTCAATCACCCTCGGTCTGGGGCTCCATGCAAGACCTCACCTCGTGGGGCATCAATGATCATGAGGAAGGTGAGGGATCAGCCCAGAACTACACGGCAGGACCTGGTCAATGACCTGAAGAGAGCTGGGACCACAGTCTCAAAGAAAACCATTAGTAACACACTACGCCGTCATGGATTAAAATCCTGCAGCAAATGCAAGGTCCCCCTGCTCAAGCCAGCGCATTTCCAGGCCCGTCTGAAGTTTGCCAATGACCATCTGGATGATCCAGAGGAGGAATGGGAGAAGGTAATGTGGTCTGATGAGACAAAAATAGAGCTTTTTGGTATAAACTACACTCGCCGTGTTTGGAGGAAGAAGAAGGATGAGTACAACCCCAAGAACACCATCCCAACCGTGAAGCATGGAGGTGGAAACATCATTCTTGGGGATGCTTTTCTGCAAAGGGGACAGGACGACTGCACCGTATTGAGGGGAGGATGGATGGGGCCATGTATCGCGAGATCTTGGCCAACAACCTCCTTCCCTCAGTAAGAGTATTGAAGATGGGTCGTGGCTGGGTCTTCCAGCATGACAACGACCCGAAACACACAGCCAGGGCAACTAAGGAGTGGCTCCGTAAGAAGCATCTCAAGGTCCTGGAGTGGCCTAGCCAGTCTCCAGACCTGAACAAAATAGAACATCTTTGGAGGGAGCTGAAAGTCCATATTGCCCAGTGACATCCCCGAAACCTGAAGGATCTGGAGAAGGTCTGTATGGAGGAGTGAGCCAAAATCCCTGCTGCAGTGTGTGCAAACCTGGTCAAGACCTACAGGAAACGTATGATCTCTGTAATTGCAAACAAAGGTTTCTGTACCAAATATTAAGTTCTGCTTTTCTGATGTATCACATACTTATGTCATGCAATAAAATGCAAATTAATTACTTAAAAATCATACAATGTGATTTTCTGGATTTTTGTTTTAGATTCCGTCTCTCACAGTTGAAGTGTACCTATGATCAAAATTACAGACCTCTACATGCTTTGTAAGTAGGAAAACCTGCAAAATCAGCAGTGTATCAAATAATTGTTCTCCCCACTGTATATATATATATATATAAGCTCTCAGTAATTTATTGGGCAAACCACATTTCGGCATCAGTGGTGGCTGCATCAGTGCCTTCTTCACCCTGAAGAAGGCACTGATGCCGAAAATTTGGTGTTTTCCTCAATAAATTACTGGGAGCTTATAAAGTGTGCGACTCTCTTTAGTTACATTTATATTTAATTGACCAAACTATTGAATAATAACATCAATATTAAAGGATATAAAAATATATTAGTCTCAATATAAAAAGTATAGCAAAAGTAAAGAGAGTATGAAGTATGACACATTTTATTGAGTGAAACTAACTGGTTTCTTTATGGACGTCCGGATGCTCTTTCTGATAGTCCTCTTTCTTTTTGTCCAGCTCCTGCTGAAAGTTCTCAAATTCCTCCTGGTACTTGTCCTGATCCTCCTTGGGCATCTCTGCTTCAGGTGGGGGCTTCAATGGGACAGACAAAACAACCACTCTGAACACGCACTGAAGAGACTGAGGCCCCTTACTTACATCACACTTTTTCATACATCTATTGAAGAAACCCACACAATTCACAATTTCACTCAGATCTTCTTCCAATTAAATATTACTGGAGAGTGGTATAACTAAGGACTGGAGAGTGCAAGTGGTAGAAAATAAAATTAGTTACTAGCTCTGAGTGGTACAACTAAGAAAATCTAGTTACCAGTTCTTGGCCAGGTTCTGTTAGTCTGAACGTCAAGAAGGACAGGACATCATGGTCATCTGGAAGACAAAGGTTATATACAAACAAATTATTTTACAAAAAAAAAGCATTAAAACATGATTTTAAAATAAATGTATCATGATGTAACGTTAAGCAGGGGCATCAATTGGGTATGGCAGTCGCCATACCCTAGTTCAACACCAACAATTTAAAATAGGCTACAAAAATCATTCCAATCCCGATTAAAAAGCAAATGCAGTTTAGCGGTATTAGCGGGCTGGCTTTCGAACAATGCGGACGGCTCTGAGCAGGGCGGGAAGGATGTTTTCCCTGCTGGCTTTAGGGCTATGAAAAGCGCATTGACTGAGCTCTGCAGTGAACAGCTAAACTTTTCTCTCAAAACAGTGCAGAGGTGGAAGATGGCTGTAGATGGTTAGGTAGATGCTGTTTGACTTGACATGAAACTATACTAGCCAAGGTGATAATGCCTGGAGTGAATTCATAAATGTTTTGCTGTTCTTTAAATTGCATTTGAGAGTTTTTAAATTGTGAAGAAATGCAGTAAATGACTTCCTTGTCACTTTGCCATACCCTAGGTTTAGCTGAAATGTAGCCTGACAACAATAATCCTAATGTGAGATTTTAAGCAGTATAATCAATGTTTATAGAAGAGTAAACTCTAATTTGAAAGACAAACTTGCTTTTGGCAAGTTTAATAATGCATTACAACCACATTATAATGCATTACACCTGCAGGCCTTAAGTAAACTGTTACCAAGATAACCACCTGCTAGACCTCCCGTGGCAGCTGAGATGCCAAGGTAGCCCTCCTGAGGAATGATCATGTTGTCCACTTTGGTACAGAACTCATAGTCATCCTTATCTGGAGTGAAACCATTGTTGATCAACACCTGAGAGGACAGACAACAGCACATCAACTAAGGGCAATCAATTGAAATAAATGACCAATATAAAAAGATTAGGGTATTTTTGTCTGCTTAATGCAAAACTGTTCCGTATCCATGTCTCTGTTGATGTGGAGAAAAACAGAGTAAAAGGCAGAGATCAGTGTATGGACAGTGGTATCGATGAGTACAAGGGAGAGAGATTATTTGAGAAGGTTGATTGAATATTCTCCTACCGTTAGCGTCTTCTTGTAGTATGTTATTTTGGCTCTGACAGGATAGGGTTTGTTACGAAAGTCTCTTAAGCATGTCCCCAGCGCTTGAGTCGTGCCATCACTGCAACAAAAAACATCCTGTTTAGACACTAAAACTAAACACTATATTATTATAGTAGTAGTACTTCATACAGTATATTTCAAGAGAAATGAATTGATCCCCACAAGCATCGACAATAACAAAAGAACAAAGGCAAACGTCGATCCATATAAAGTATGAAATACACATGCATGATAGCAGCACGAGAAGCAAGTGCAGAGGATAAAATGCTCCATATACAGTATGGTCAAACAAATAACATTTCCAAAAGTAAATGATTTGGAGATTTGAGAAATTAAGGAAAACATTTCAAATGTAATTTACTCCTATTATTGTAAACATTTTCAGCAGTGACAAAACAGAAAACAGTGTGACATAGGCCTAGATCAACTGGCACAGAAAAGCGATTTACATTTTTCACTGTCAAGGGAGATTAGGAAGAGATTAAGGATTATAATCTCCAACCACAAATATACTGTATAATCATATTTTCTAATCTTCTTTAAATTGTTTACATTTTCATTTGGTGATGTCAGTTAGGCAAGGAAATGTTGACTTACTTTGGGTGATCATAAACAAGTTTGCCATTGTTTCCCACCACCAGCACAGCAGGGTTATTTTTCTAAAACAAACAGTTAAACATTAAATCTGTAATATACCTAATCTATGTTTTGAAGGTCATTTGGGTTTCTTTTATCCAATCCCAGCATACGTCCTCATCAGACCTAGGCATACCACTTTAAAGTATGAAAAAAATGTTTGTATCCAAGATAAGTGTGTACAGTATCAATCTATTCTTCCTATTATTTGCATTGTAATAATTGAATATTAAGGTGTTAATAACAAGTATTATAAACTTTTTGCTTTACCTATGATAAAATAAATGAATGCATTTATTATAAATGCATTATATTTAGTATTTTATGAATAAATAATTAATATGGCCACCAACCTTCCCATCGTTGTCAAAGGAATCGAAGAAAATGCCGATGCCGTTCCAGTTGTCAGCAGCTCCATAGACAGGACCATCTAGGCCTTGTGCAGTGGTGAACCATATCGCCTATTAGAGGGACAGACAGGGAGAAATTAAGACATGGAGAGACTGAAGGTCTAAAAATACGTGTTTAACTGTCTAAATAACTACATGTAACAGTAGAGCAGCAGAGGGACAGACAGATAAACATAGGGACAATAGATACAGTAAGATGTACAGTACAGTGAAAGCATAATGTAGGAATTGAACCCACGACCTTGGCGTTAATAGCACCACGCTCTCACCAACTGAGTCACACAGGGACAGGACCGACTTTGAGAGATAAACATGGTTATTAACCTGAAGTCTGAGCCTGCAGGTCAGCACAAGACCACATCCTCTACTAGCACAACAGCCGCCATGATATAGGCTAGTTTTGTCTCCACTAATCTTTCCTTATATCGGCTGTTTAATTAACCATGCTTACGTTTACTTTTCTTGTTTGTATTCAAGATACAATTATAAAATGTTCATGACGTCTTCATCCATAAACGTCATTTACACAATTACTGTCCAGCCCTAGTGCTGGCCCTGATATTTAACTGGCTCTTTTCACATTGTCCTTTCTAGCATTGTTCCAGCAACAAAGGTGGATGCGTAACCAGGCCTGTAAAGCACAGCTTGATCAGCTACAGCATGTAGTGTGAAAAGGTCTAGAGCAGGGATGGGCACTTTTGTAGGCCCCTCGGACCAACTTACTGTTGAGAGTTAGAATAATAGAATACACAAGGTGATTTCGTTGTGGATCAGCAGTCACTTAATTAGCCCATGTCAGCAAAAAACATTTTGATTGGTAAGTTAGTCTAGCGGCCAGCTATCTAAACTTGTATTAAGCATGGTCGAACTACCGACCGGGGTGTGGCCCATCGTTCATCAGTTACCATTTTAAAAACCGCAAACGTGCCTCCACCCTATGGCAAAATGTGTAGAATTGCAGGAAATGATCTGTAAAACTGCAAATGTATCTCTCCACCCCATGGCAAAATGTGTAGATTTGCAGGAAATGAACTTTAAAAAGGTATTTTTTTCACTTCGCTGTCGAGGGGGCCGCTAAAATGTTTTGCTTTTGGGGGGCCGCTAAAATGTTTGCTACACTGCTTGCTAAAACGTTTTTTTTTTGTGGCCCCCACCCCATAATAATAATTATAATCAATCAATGTTGCCCATCCCTGGTCTAGAGTCAAAGTGAATGGAAGCCATAGAAAGGAGGTTCCAGCAACTATGGTACAGTTGTAACCAGGCCAGCACAGCTCAGCAGTGAAAGAGTCAGAGTGTATGGAAATCAGGAGGTGTTATTCAGTTCTTACCAGGCCGTCGGCTCCCATCCTCCCCCGTCCAGACACACGGAAGGTCACCTCAGCCTCCCAGTGGTCAAAGTTGACCGCGTTTTTGGTCCAGACTGAGCCCTTCTGACTCCTGAGAGAGGGGGTGATACGGACCTGGTCGGCACTGGGGATGGCATCTGGAATACAAGGAGGTTGATAGTTAGCAGGGTTGGGGGGTACATTCTAGTTTATGTTCAATTAAGTCATACTGGCAAATCCTAACGTACAAAAATATTGAGCTTCGCATGTCATGAATTCAAAGAGTTTCCTGAATTTAAACTGTACAGAAACTGTGAAAACTCACTCCGTGAAGGTCCAGAAATACTTGTTTAACTGTATAGTGTAACTACAGATGGAGAAACAGTAGCCTATTGGCCCAGGGAAAACAATTGACCAGGAGGTTCATTTTCTTACAAAGCTTGGGGTTAGGAACATAAATGTTTGTTCAGCCCATGTACACCTTAATATGAGTGCTCCTGGGATTGTGTCCAAGGCCCTCTGTCAGCAACATTAATATTATATCTGAAAGCCTCCTATGCAAACGACGGAGAGACATTAGAATAGGCCTAGTATTGTTAACGCTGCAGTAGAGGTCACTCAACCATAGAGACTCTTGTGAAGAGCTATGCAATGTCAAGCCATGCTTGTCAGGCTTATGGCTAGAAACAAGACCATGCTATATCTAAACTACCTCACTCGTGTTAGGCTTTATCATCTAGCCAAGAGAGATATGGCCTTGGAAAGGAGAAATATGGGTAATAGCAACTAGCCTAACGCAACCAGGCTTTGGCATATGGACCTTTGCCTATACTTATTTGCTGTGACCAAATTCTAAATTACAATTGTACAACATGTGTAGAGCGACATGCCATCTCGCTAAAGCCTATACTGATAAGAAATGGGCACCATTGTAAAATTGACTCCAAAAATATGGTTGTGTCGTCAGCTGGACCTTTGCACGGTTTTTAGAGATACTGATTTGTTAACCCTTTACGCTACACAAAACCATGCTAGGCTAGAGGACAAGCAGACCACTTCAATAGGAAAGGTAGCCTAAAGCAAGCAATGCAATGCTCATGAACTTCAAAAGCACTCTCAAATATTAGGTATTGTGAAACCTGCCTGCTGTAGCATGTGTGTGGTTGTGTGTTGCAAGGAGAAAGCCAAAACTTGGACTAGCAAGAGGAAAGTTCACATTCCAGTTTGATCTGTCTATGTGCAAGTCATCCTTGTGTCTTTGTTTGTAAGACTCTGTATTGTTGAAAGGAACCAACTGAACTATTATATGTCAGCGTGTAGTTACTATGCCTGTGATGTGGTTGTCCCACCTAGCTATCTTAACATGAATGCACTAACTGTATGCTATCTTAACATGAATGCACTAACTGTATGTCGCTCTGGATAAGAGTCTGCTAAATGGATAAAATGAACAAACGTAAATTAATGTGACAAGGTAGTATTCAATGTAGTTACTTGGTAACTGAAGCTGTTTAATGATGTCAGCATATTGCATGATGGTGCATGTGTATACCTTTCACATTTCTCTTCTCCTGCTTCTCTAAAATATCCTAAAGCTGCTGGCTATTTCACTGCCATGACATGTTTAAACGAGTTTGATATCAGGCCACTATGTATAGATACTGACAGCCAACTGTAGCAAGCCAAGTCTGCACAGTCGAGAACTTCTCTACACAACAATGATCTGATCCACCTACAGAACTTCTCTACATCAGGCACTGGCAGTAGCCGGCTAGCTACAACAAACGTGTCAAATGTATCCCCCACATGCAAAATAGCTACATTCACTGGCTAGAGTGGCAAGATAGCTATCGCAGCTGATTTTCCATTGTACCTATTTATAGGTTATGATAATTGATAACGGTAAGCAATAGCCTAGCCAACCACAAATTGAAACTTACTTCCACTATGCACCCAAAAAGGAATACTCCCGTCGGCTTGAGACAGGTGCGGTCCCTTGAAACTGTACTTGTATTCAAACCGGCGGTGTGGGGTTTCTTCGGTCGAGGCACCAGCGACGATATTATTGGCATTACTGTGGTGAAATGTTAAAGTTAATATTAATAAACAAGCATCAGCAGACAGACCCCGTCCTATGGACACCGCCATCTTTTGGTATCACTGCTTACTTAGCATTGAAACAGAGAGGATGACGGGAATGCCTGTTCGGCCAACAGGGCGCTTTCTTATTGGTTGAATCCTAGACACAGCCGAGTTGCGGCCACTGACGTATAATAAGAACGGTTGCGGCTTGCTTGTACTTGACAGAACGCCACTGAATTGATACATTGTGGCCTTAAATAAATTATACATTGTAGCATGATAGGTGTCTGCATTTATTTCACAATGTAAACAACGATTATGTTACTCGATGTTTTTACAATGTAACCAGTCCTTTTTTCTTTTTTTCTTTTAAAGAAATGTGCCATATTTAGATGATCAGGTTTTATCCAGTGTGATGTCTATTTTGTATTTATTTTATTTATTTAACCTTTATTTTATCAGTGAGTCATACTGAGACTAAGGTATATTTTATAGATGAGCCCTGAATTACATAAATTACAGAAAATACACACAGCAAAATATAAATACAAAATGAAAGCAGAAAGAAAAAACTGGTCATAAAAAACTAACACATTCATCAGTAATAAGGTCCTCAATCAGCCTTCTGAATTGCCCTAGAGGCACCAGAACATCACATTTTGAAGATTGTTACACAAATAAGGTGCAAGAAAACTAAAAGCTGATTTACCTAACTCAGTAGAGACCAAAGGAATTTCCAGAGTTAGCCATCCCTGAGACCGGGTATGGTAACTCCTATGTCTAAAGTTTAGTAATGATGTTAGACACAGTGGGACTTTTTGTAAAAGTTCTTTATAAATGAAAACATAGCAATGTACCAACCTACGTGACATCAAAGAGGGCCAACCAACTTTCCAGTAGAGAATGCTGTTACGCCCTGACCTTTAAATGCCTGTTGTTTCTCGTAGGTTTGGTCAGGGTGTGAATTTCTATGTATAGATTCTATGTTATTGTATTTCTATGTTGGCCGGGTGTGGTTCCCAATCAGAGGCAGCTGTCGATCGTTGCCTCTGATTGGGGATCATACTTAGGTAGCCATTTTGCCTACCTATGTTGTGGGATCTTGACTCTTGTTTGTGTGTAGCCATTGTGAGCGGCATGGTACGTTGCGTTTGTTGTTTTGTCGTGTGTTGTAGTGAATAAACATGTATGCATTCCATGCTGCACCTTGGTCCAATCCTGTACTCAACGAACGTGACAGAAGATCCCACCACCAACGAACCAAGCAGCGTGCCCAGGAGGAGCAAACACCCTGGACACAGCGGGAAGCTACATTGGTAGATGTCCTCCTCGGTTGGGGGGAAATTACATTTTACATTTACATTTTAGTCATTTAGCAGACGCTCTTATCCAGAGCGACTTACAGTTAGTAATTACAGAGGAGGAAGCCGTCCGTTACGGTGAGGTAATGGAGGAGGGCTGGTGTCCGGATCAACGGCGACGCCAGCGGTGCCGACGACGAATAAAGCCAGAGAGACAGCCTCAATAATACAAATTGGGGGGGGGGGGGCACACTGGGTGGTTGACGAAGCAGCAGGAGGCCGTGAAAGGGCTTTATTTTAGAGGTCCTCCAAGACCTGCGGATCAGCAGTTTGAGAGAGGAGGCCACCACATTACGGGGGCTGATAGCGAGGATAGAGCAGGAGAGCTCCCTTCAAAAGGAGGCGCTGCAGGAGGCCCGTAGGGAGAAGGAATTAGTGGATGCACGGAGAGAGGAGCTGGCCAGGCAACAGAAGGAGCGTGTGTTCATTGAGGAACCTAGCTATGCGGGAAAAAATACGCACTGTGTCGCCAGTTTGCCTTCACAGCCCAGTGCGTCCTGTGCCAGCGCCCTGCACGTGCCGTGCGAAAGTGGGCATCCAGCCAGGACGGGTTGTGCCAGCTTTACACTCCAGACCTCCAGTACGCCTCCACGGTCCAGTATATCCTGCTCCGGTTCTACGCACTGTGTCACCAGTGCGCCTCCCCAGCCTGGTACGCCCCGTACCTGCTACCCGCACCAAACCAGTGGTGCGTGTCGCCAGCCCGGTACGCCCTGTACCTGCTCCTCGCACCAAACCAGTGGCGCTTGTCGCCAGCCCGGTACGTCCCGTACCTGCTCCCCGCACCAAACCAGTGGTGCGTGTATCCAGTCCGGTACGGCCCGTACCTGCTCCCCGCACCAAACCAGTGGTGCGTGTCGCCAGCCCGGTACGCCCCGTGCCTGCTCCTCGCACCAAACCAGTGGTGCGTGTTCCCAGCCCGGTGCGGCCTATGCCTGTTCCTCGCACCAGACCAGTGGTTCGTGACCCCAGCCCGGTACGGCTGGTGCCAGAGCAGTCCACTCCACCGGTGCCCAGTCCAGCTCCGGTCAGCTGCTCCACTCCAGTGCCAGAGCAGTCCGCTCCACCGGTGCCAAGTCCAGCTCCGGTCAGCTGCTCCACTCCTGTGCCAGAGCAGTCCGCTCCACCGGTGCCTAGTCCAGCCCAAGTCAGCTGCTCCAGTCCAGAGCCAGAGCAGTCCGCTCCACCGGGGTCCAGTTCAGCTCCGGTCAGCGGCTCCACTCCAGAACCAGACGTCAACCCCTCTCCAGGGTCGGGGCCTCCCACACCAGGGTCCAGACAGGGCTTGGTGCATCGCGGGGGGACTGAGAGGGGAAGCATCACGCCGAGGTCCAGACCGGACCAGGGATGCAACGGGGAGGCAGTAAGGGAGAGGACGTCACGCCCGGAGCCGGAGCCGCCACCGAGGCTAGATGCCCACCCGGACCCTCCCCTGTTAAGTTAGGTTTTGCGGCCGGAGTCCGCACCTTTGGGGGGGGGGGGGGTACTGTCACGCCCTGACCTTTTAAATGCCTGTTGTTTCTCGCTGGTTTGGTCCGGGTGTGAATTTCTATGTATAGATTCTATGTTATTGTATTTCTATGTTGGCCGGGTGTGGTTCCCAATCAGAGGCAGCTGTCTATCGTTGTCTCTGATTGGGGATCATACTTAGGTAGCCATTTTGCCTACCTATGTTGTGGGATCTTGACTCTTGTTTGGCTTGTTTGTGTGTAGCCATTGTGAGCTTCACGTTACGTTGCTTTTGTTGTTTTGTCGTGTGTTGTAGTGAATAAACATGTATGCATTCCACGCTGCACCTTGATCCAATCCTGTACTCAACGAACATGACAAATGCAGTGATGAGTACTAGAATTGTCGCCCGTAATAAAGCGCAGTGTGATATGATAAACTCCATCTAACGGCTTTAATGAAGTGGCACCTGCGTTCATATAGATGATGTCACCATAGTCTAGGACCGATAGGAACGGCGACTGAATAATTTGCTTTCTACTATTTAGCGAGAGGCGGGACGTATTTCTATAGAAGAAGCCCATTTTTATTCTCAGCTTCTTAACTAACTCATCAATATGCTTTTTAAAAGACAGCTTTTCATCTATCCAGATGCCCAGATATTTGTAAGCAGGGACACGATCAATATGGACACCATCCTAAGTACATATGTTTAAATCATCAGACTTATTTTTATGCGCTCTAGAACAACATACAGTGCATTCGGAAAGTATTCAGACCCCCTGATTTTTTCCACATTGTTATGTTACAGCCTTATTCTAAAATTTATTAAATAAATGTTTTTCCTCGTCAATCTACACACAATACCCCATAATGACAAAGCGAAATAGGTTTCTGAAAATATTTGCGAATGTATTAACAATAAAAAACAGATTTAGCTTTTTACATAAGTATTCAGACCCTTTGCTATGAGACTCGAAATTGAGCTCAGGTGCATCCTGTTTCCGTTGATCATCCTTGAGATGTTCCTACAACTCAATTGGAGTCCACCTGTGGTCAATTCAATTGATTGGACATGATATGGAAAGGCACACACCTGTCTATATAAGGTCCCACAGGTTTTTGCATGTCAGAGCAAAAACTAAGCCATGTGGCCATTTGATTAATTCTTCAGAAGTCTTATGGCTTGGGGGTAGAAGCTGTTAAGGTGCCTTTTGGTCCTAGACTTGGCGCTCCGGTACTGCTTGCAGTGCGGTAGCAGAGAGAACAGTCTATGTCTTGGGTGACTGGAATCGTTGACAATTTTTGGGGCTTTCCTCTGACACCGCCTAGTGTGCACTGTATATTTAGTTTTACCTGCATTCAGTATTAATTTCAGGTCAATAAAGTTTTTCTGTAATATAATGAAGGCAGACTGTAATTCAGATAAAGCCCGGTCAACCGTTGGGACAAAAGCATACACAACAGTATCATCGGCATACAAGTGCAGGTTACAATTTTTTACAGACAAGTCGATATTGTTAATGTAAACAGTAAAAAGTACAGGACCCAGAATCGACACCTGCGGGACACCTTTCGTAATATCCAGGAAACTTGATTCAACACCATCAGTTTATATACAGTGGGGAAAAAAAGTATTTAGTCAGCCACCAATTGTGCAAGTTCTCCCACTTAAAAAGATGAGAGAGGCCTGTAATTTTCATCATAGGTACACGTCAACTATGACAGACAAATTGAGAATTTTTTTTCCAGAAAATCACATTGTAGGATTTTTTATGAATGTATTTGCAAATTATGGTGGAAAATAAGTATTTGGTCACCTACAAACAAGCAAGATTTCTGGCTCTCACAGACCTGTAACTTCTTCTTTAAGAGGCTCCTCTGTCCTCCACTCGTTACCTGTATTAATGGCACCTGTTTGAACTTGTTATCAGTATAAAAGACACCTGTCCACAATCTCAAACAGTCACACTCCAAACTCCACTATGGCCAAGACCAAAGAGCTGTCAAAGGACACCAGAAACAAAATTGTAGACCTGCACCAGGCTGGGAAGACTGAATCTGCAATAGGTAAGCAGCTTGGTTTGAAGAAATCAACTGTGGGAGCAATTATTAGGAAATGGAAGACATACAAGACCACTGATAATCTCCCTCGATCTGGGGCTCCATGCAAGATCTCACCCCGTGGGGTCAAAATGATCACAAGAACGGTGAGCAAAAATCCCAGAACCACACGGGGGGACCTAGTGAATGACCTGCAGAGAGCTGGGACCAAAGTAACAAAGCCTACCATCAGTAACACACTACGCCGCCAGGGACTCAAATCCTGCAGTGCCAGACGTGTCCCCCTGCTTAAGCCAGTACATGTCCAGGCCCGTCTGAAGTTTGCTAGAGTGCATTTGGATGATCCAGAAGACGATTGGGAGAATGTCAGATGAAACCAAAATATAACTTTTTGGTAAAAACTCAACTCGTCGTGTTTGGAGGACAAAGAATGCTGAGTTGCATCCAAAGAACACCATACCTACTGTGAAGCATGGGGGTGGAAACATCATGCTTTGGGGCTGTTTTTCTGCAAAGGGACCAGGACGACTGATCCGTGTAAAGGAAAGAATGAATGGGGCCATGTATCATGAGATTTTGAGTGAAAACCTCCTTCCATCAGCAAGGGCATTGAAGATGAAACGTGGCTGGGTCTTTCAGCATGACAATGATCCCAAACACACCGCCCGGGCAACGAAGGAGTGGCTTCGTAAGAAGCATTTCAAGGTCCTGGAGTGGCCTTGCCAGTCTCCAGATCTCAACCCCGTAGAAAATCTTTGGAGGGAGTTGAAAGTCTGTGTTGCCCAGCGACAGCCCCAAAACATCACTGCTCTAGAGGAGATCTGTATGGAGGAATGGGCCAAAATACCAGCAACAGTGTGTGAAAACCTTGTGAAGACTTACAGAAAACGTTTGACCTGTGTCATTGCCAACAAAGGGTATACAACAAAGTATTGAGAAAGTTTTGTTATTGACCAAATACTTATTTTCCACCATAATTTGCAAATAAATTCATTAAAAATCCTACAATGTGATTTTCTGGATTTTTTTTTCTCATTTTGTCTGTCATAGTTGACGTGTACCTATGATGAAAATAACAGGTCTCTCTCATCTTTTTATGTGTGAGAACTTGCACAATTGGTGGCTGACTAAATACTTTTTTTCCCCACTGTATATTGAGTTCCATCTGTCAAGACATTTTTAACCAGTTACATGCAGCTTGGTCTAGGCCAATTGAGGAGAGCCTCTGAATTAGCAGTGAGTGATCAACAGTATCGAAAGCCTTTGAAAGGTCAATGAAGAGGGCAGCACAATGTTGCCTTTTATTCATACAGTTAACCACATTATTTATAACTAGGGATGCAGCAGAGATTGTGCTATGACCTGGTCTAAAACCCGACTGATGTACAGTACCAGTCAAAAGTTTGGACACACCTACTCATTCAAGATTTTCTTTATTTTTACTATTTTCTACATTGTAGAATATTAGTGAAGACATCAAAACTATGAAATAACACATATGGAATCATGTAGTAACCAAAAAAGTGTTAAACAAATCAAAATATATTTTATATTTGAGATTCTTCAAATAGCCACCCTTTGCCTTGATGACAGCTTTGCACACTCTTGGCATTCTCTCAACCAGCTTCACCTGGAATGCTTTTCCAACAGTCTTGAAGTTCCGACATATGCTGAGCACTTGTTGGCTGCTTTTCCTTCACTCTGCCGTCCGACTCATCCCAAACCATCTCAATTGGGTTGAGGTCGGGGTATTGCGGAGGCCAGGTCATCTGATGCAGCACTCCATCACTCTCCTTCTTGGTAAAATAGCCCTTATACAGCCTGGAGGTGTGTTGGGTCATTGTCCTGTTGAAAAACAAATGATGGTCCCACTAAGCCCAAACCTGATGGGATGGCATATCGCTGCAGAATGCTGTGGTAGCCATGCTGGTTGAGTGTGCCTTGAATTCTAAATAAATCACAGACAGTGTCACCAGCAAAGCACCCCCACACCATAACACCTCCTCCTCCATGCTTTACAGTGGGAACTACACATGCAGAGATAATCCGTTCACCCACACCGCTTCTCACAAAGACACAGAGGTTGATACCAAAAATCTCAAATTTGGACTCCAGACCAGACACATTTCCACCGGTCTAATGTCCATTGCTCATGTTTCTTGGCCCAAGCAACTCTCTTCTTCTTATTGGTGTCCTTTAGTAGTGTTTTTTTTGTAGCAATTCGACCATGAAGGACTATACGTATATGTACGTTACTAAATTCCCCCATCAGCGCCGACAATAGTTTTTTTTCATAAACTGAGAAATGTGAACTTCTTTGACGTGCCATGATCAGGTGTCTAGAGGACAAATAATAAATGGCTAAATAACATTAAGTAATGACAATATTATTTATATTATATTTTATGCTAGCTAGCTTGGTTTATAAACTAGCTAGCTACAGTAGCTAACGTTAGCTAATGAATTAGTTTTCTGTCTAGTACTGGCAAATAACAGATTTTAGTTCAAATCAGCCAACCCATGAGAACCTTTCACGAAGGAGTTGCAGTAGTTCTACATTGTTATTATTTTATCAAGGAACAGTAACTTTCTGGCCCCATTTGTTAAGTAGGCTAGCTACTTCGTATCAACTCACAAAATACCTCATATGTTGGTGTAACATGTCACTAATCATAGTTTAAACTGTTAATCATAGATTTACTGATCCAGATTTAAAATTAAGTGGTGCAATACATCTCTGCTTAATTATAAACCTACATTTACAAAACCTAGATTAGCTCTAATCCTAGATTAATTTAAACCATGTTGGTGCAACCCACTGTAAGAAACTGTCTCCTGCAGAGAGGAACTATGATGTTGCAACCAGGAGCTCCTGGCATTGAAGTTGGCTTTAGAGGAGTGGAGACACTGGCTGGAGGACTCCAAGGACCCATTTCTCATCCTGACCGACCATCGGAACCTGGAGTACATACGGAGAGCGAGGCGACTGAACCCGCGCCATGCAAGGTTGACCCTTTTCTTCACTAGATTCAACTTCACCCTGTCATATCACCCAGGTTCAAAGAACATCAAAGGCGATGCCCTGTCCCGTCTCTACGATTTGGGAGAGGTTCCTGTCCTGAGTGCGCCCACCATTCCGCCCTCCCGAATCGTTGCCCCCATGCTTTGGGACGTAGACGTGGACATCCACCAGGCTCTGGAGAAGGAACCTGCACCTGCTACCTGCCCTCCGGAGCGCACCTACATCCCCACGGAGATAAGGGATCGGCTGTTGACCTGGGCGCACACAGCTGTGGTCGCTGGACATCCAGGTATCACCCGCACCGTTCAATCCATCTCCGCAAAGTACTGGTGGCCCATCTTGGTGCAGGACGTCGGCCCTAATGTCAACTGCTGCTCCGTATGTGCCCAAACCAAATCTCTGCTGGCACGCTCCAGTAGGGAAACTCCATCCCCTTCCCGTGCCTCAACGGCCTTGGTCCCATCTGTCCATAGATTTCGTTATTGGTCTTCCCCCATCTGATGATTTCAGATTCTCCAAATTCTGTTGTTTTATCCCTCTCTCTGGTCTCCCTACCACTCTCCAGGTTGCTGAGGCATTGTTCCAGCAGGTCTTCCGGCGCTATGGCATTCCGGAGGACATCGTCTCCGACCATGGCCCTTCCGGAAGCTGAGTCCCCGGTTTGTGGGGCCCTTCAAGGTGGAGCCGCACGTCAGGGGGGTACTGTCATGCCTAACCCCGCTCCCCTGCTCCGGCGCTAGACGTCGCCGGTCTACTAACCACTGGTCCTAGCAATCATCATCACGCACACCTGCTCCCCATCGTTACACACACCTGGACCTCATCATCACCTTGATTACTCTCCCTTTATTTAGCCCTCAGTGGCCTAAATCATCAGGCAGTATTGGTTTTGTTCACGTTCAGTACGCTTCTACTGTTTTGTTTATGTGCCTTTTCTTATCATTAAACATGTCTTCTGCAAACTCTATCATTGTACGTTTCAGTGCATTTACTGTTTTCCAAAATTTTGAAGGATCACCAGCAGAGTCAGATATAGAGCTTAAAACGTAGCTTGATTTAGCTTTCTCAATTGAGATAGTACATCTGTTTCTCAATTCTCAACTGTTTCAAAGATTGCCAGTCCACTACAGAGTCAGTTTTCCTTGCTTTGGCCCAGGCCTGATTTCTCATCTGAATGAGCTCAGATAACTTTGAAGAAAACCAAGGGTTCGATCTATCTTAGACTCTGAATGGTTTAAAAGGGGTGTGTTTATCTGCCAGAGGGATAATATGGAGGATACATTTTCTAGAGCCAACTCAGGGTCAGGAATACAGGAGACAGTGGCGAAATCAGAGTAGAATATGCCATGTAATGTGTAATGTGCTATGGCCACATCTGTCGCCTTTCGTGACCAGTGGCGTGTATTCATGGATGCCAAAGGAAGCTTCCCCCCAAAATGTACCAAAAAAAAAAAAAAAGAAAAAGTATATTTTGTCTCTCTGTGTTTCATAATTTTCATTCAATTCGCAAGAGGCATCCGAGTGAGTGAAACAGCGCCCCTCTGTCTCAGTATGTGTAGGCCATCTATCTGATACTGTCTGGTCAAAAAGTGTATGACAATATGTTGAACATCCCCGATAAATTCTCCTACAGCTCAATAGTGGAGTTCCTTACAAAGAGAACGATAGGAATCAGGGAGGAGGAAGTTCAGTCTGGGGAGGAGAGTGATGTAAATGTTGTGTTTTTACCTGTGGCGGAGAAGCCTCTCAGGAAGGGATAAAATGTATTTAGGTCAGGCCATGTGAGCGAGGTGGAACTCAACAAGGTGCCGGATCCTACTCATGTCAGGGCCAAAGTCCTTGCCTCATTTAAAGAAAAAAAACTACCAAACTGGACTGGTCCTCCATAATACAGAACCAGTGGAAAGGGCCCACTGTACCTGTGTGGCTGGGGCAAGTGAGAAGTGCAATCATGTGGCTGGACTTCTGTTTGGCCTTCTGGATACAATCAGCACTAGCATCAACACTGCACCCCCAAACTGCACATCCCAGGAGCAGAGATGGCACCAGCCCTCCAGAAAGGACAAGAGAAATACTAGACGAGTAAGAATAGATAAGTCTCCTGACCTGTGTCAGTGATTTTCCTATACAGTAAGTATAGTCATATTGATTGGGCCGACTCAAATCCTACCAAACTACAAATAGGCTAATCATACAAAAATAATGTCAGAATGTTATCCTCTTTTAATTTCCATTATTTTAGGAGAGAGACATGTGCATAAACATGTGTATGGCTGGAGAGTGATCAGGAAAAGGGCGTTGGAGGGGTACAGACAGTACAAAGCCTGGAAACGACGAAGGCCTAACATGACCAAAACAGCAGAAGCCTTGAGGATCCTAAAGACAAAACACCATAGCACCGGACTACTCTATGTAAGACTACTAGCTCATCTTGTCCCATCAAATTGATTCCTGGTTAAGTTTAAGACGTTGCAAAATATTTAAAGGGATACCTCTGGATTTTGAGGCCTTTTATTTACTTCCCCAGTCAGATGAACGTGTGGATACCATTTTTATGGCTCTATGTCCGGTACGAAGGAAGTTAGAGGTAGTTTTGTGAGCCAATGCTCATCTGACTCTGGGGAAGTAGATAAAGGACCACATTGCCTGAAGTGATGAAATGTTAACATGTGTTTCTTCTATCAGATCCTGAACTCAAGCACGGACACTGCCAGCAAAGGAGAGATTGAGACTGATCGCCAGAGCCCCTCTCTTCAGCAACTTCCAGAAGAGGCTGTGATTCAGAAGTTACAGGTTAGTGAACTCCTTTTAGTTTTACATTATTCACCTCCACATCTGTACCACAGTGCAATGCAGACCATAGACTATTCAATAAGACAAGACTTAGCAGGCACATTGCACTGTGGTACAGGTGTGGCGTTGCCAGACACAATAATAATAATAATAATGGATTGGATTTATATTGTGCCTTTCTTCCAACTGAGGTACTCAAAGCGCTTTACATAGTAAGGGGGAAACTCACCTCATCCACTACCAATGTGTGGCACCCACCTGGGTGATGCACGGCAACCATTTTGTGCCAGAATGCTCACCACACATCAGCTATCAGGTGGCGAGATGAGGAGGGATATTTGCCAATTAGGAATGTGGGGGATGATTAGGTGGCCATGATTGAAATGTGGGCAGGTTGGGAATTTAGCTAGGACACAGTAGAGCTGTGTAGTAGATCATGCAAGCCACACCTTTATGTACCATGGCCCTTTGGTGTCCGTAAAAATGTGTGTTCACTCTATTTGTAGGTGACAAGGGAGCAAAGGGGTCAGATAAAAAAAAACACCATTGGCCAGGCAACAAACAGGCTTTGGTTCCAAAACAAGAAAGGAAGGATATCAGCAAGCTTAGCCAAGTGATGTGCAGGAAAGGAGAAGAGTGCAGGATTAATCAGCAGCATCATTTACATCAGGACATCCCAGTTAGCGAGTGTGCCAGCAATCAACTATGGAGTGAAGCATGCGGATGAGGCAGTAGAGAAGTATTTTAGACAGAAATAAGAGGAAGGAGCTGCAGTAAGTGTGTATGAGTACGCCTTTGATGATCTGGAGAGCGGCCAGCTGGCAGCCAGTCCTGACAGACTTGTGAAGGATGAGTCCTGTGTGGATGAACCTTAATGTCAAACCCTGATCTGTTTCATCAGTCTTTGTGATTGTCTTCACCTCCCTCCAGGTGTCGCCCATCTTCCCAATTATCCCCAGTGTATTTATACATGTGTTCTCTGTTTGTCTGTTGCCAGTTCGTTTTGTTTCGTCAAGCGTACCAGCGTTTTTCCCTTTGCTCCTGTCTTTTTCAAGTTCCTGTTTTCTAGTTTTCCCAATTTTGACCATTCCTCCTGCACTGACCCTGAGCCTGCCTGCCGTTCTGTACCTTGTCACACCACCCTAGATTATTGATCTCTGCCTGCCCTGACCCTGACTGCCATTCTGTACCTTTTGGACTCTGATCTGGATTTCTGACCTCTGCCTGCCCTTGACCTGTAATTTGCCTGCCCCCTGTTTTTGTAATAAACTTTTTACTTCGACACTGTCTGCATCTGGGTCTTCTCCTGAAACGTGATAATACAAACTGGCCATGACTGACCCAGCAGACTCGGACCAGCTCCACTACGCCATCTCCTCCCAAGGAGCCACCATTGGAAGGCACGAGGAGTTGCTTCGTGGTCTCATGGAAGGGTTCCAGACCTTGGAAGAACGCCATGACCGAGCGTTTAACACATTGCTGGAGCAATTCCGCGGGTTGTCTGTTAGGCAGCCTACCACGACAGTAACCTCCCAGCCCCTCAGTAACCTGGCTGTTAGCAGCGCGGCCTCCCCGGCCACCCCGGTTTCCAGCGAAACCCACTTACCTCCCACAGAATGGTTCGCTGGAGAGTCGGGAACCTGTCGGGCATTTCTCAATCAGTGTTCGCTCATCATCGAGCTGCTGCCCTCCTCCTTCCCATCTGCCGCTCTAAGATAGCGTACCTCATCACGCTGATGAGAGGGCTCTCGCCTGGGAAACGGCAGTGTGGGAACAACAGTCGGCCATATGCTTCAATCTGGAGGAGTTCATGCAGGAGGTAAAGAAGGTTTTCAATGCTCCATTGTCCGGGAGAGAGGCTGCCCGGAAGTTACTCCAGCTTAGGCTAGAATCCCGCAGTGTGGCAGACTATGCAGTGGATTTCCGCACGTTAGCAGCTGAGTGTGCCTGGAACCCAGAAGCGGTGTTCGACACATTTTTTTAAAACATTTATTTTTTGTCATTTTAGCAGACGCTCTTATCCAGAGCGACTTACAGTTAGTGAGTGCATACATTATTATTATTATTGTTATTATAAAATAAAAAAATCATACTGGCCCCCCGTGGGAAACGAACCCACAACCCTGGCGTTGCAAACGCCATGCTCTACCAACTGAGCTACATCCCTGCCGTACATTCCCTCCCCTACCCTGGACGACGCTGGGCCAATTGTGCGCCGCCCCATGGGTCTGCCGGTCGCGGCCGGCTACGACAGAGCCTGGATTTGAACCAGGATCTCTAGTGGCACAGCTAGCACTGTGATGCAGTGCCTTAGACCACTGTGCCACTCGGGAGGCATTCACATTCGCCACTCACATTCCTGCACAGAGTATCGGAGGAAGTAAAGGACGAGCTTGCAGCCCGGAAACTACCGACGGATCTCAACTCAAATCCCGGAAGTCCCCGACGGCTCCATTGCAGAGAGTACCCGAGGCTACCCGAGTTTCCCAGAGAGTCTCCAAAGTCTGCCGATTCACATCTTCCCGAGCCGATGCAACTAGGCAGAGCTAGGCTGTCTCCAGCCGAACGGCAATAAAGGCTTCAAAACCCTGCATCTGTGCATCGACTACCGGGGCCTCAATGACATCACGGTGAAGAATTGCTAACCGCTACCACTCATCTCCTTGAGCAGAATAAAATAATGTACTATTTGTGACCTGTCCTACAATAGCCGATTTAACGGAGATGCAGGGAGTCAGGAAGCAGGTGAGTTTAATAATAACGAACATGGAGAGATACAAAACAAGAAAAGCGTCTGGACAAGAAAACAGACCAATACTGCCTGATGAGTGAGGCTACAGAGTGCTAGATAAAGGGGAAGCCATCAAGGTAGTGATGAAGTCCAGGTGTGTATAATGATGGGGCGCAGGTGTGCATAATGAATGGGTTGCCAGGACCGGTGAGTAGTAAACCGGCGACGTCGAGCGCTGGAGCGGGAGTAGGCGTGACAAATGGAAGGGAGTCAGCCCGGTGGAGGAGTGATGCAATGATTTCTGAGTGTACTCCACCGAGGGAAGGAATCGGGCCCACTCCTCCTTCCGGTCTTGGAAGTGACTCCTCAGGAACCTCCCCAGCTCCTGGTTCATCCTCTCCACCTGCCCATTAGACTGAGGCTGGTACCCGGAAGTGAGGCTGACAGTAACCCCCCATGTTCTCCATAGCTTTCCATACCCGTGACGTGAATTGGTCGGAGACGATGTCCTCCGGAAGGCCATAATGCCGGAAGACCTGCTGGACAGTGCCTCATCGACCTGGAGAGCAGTATGGAGACCAGATAGAGGTATAAAACGGCAGGATTTAGAGAATCTGTCCACAATCACCAAAATGGTGGTGAAACCATCAGAGGACGGGAGATCAGTGACAAAATCAATGGACAGATGAGACCAGGGACGCTGACGCATGGGAAGAGGAAGGAGGTCCCTGCTAGAGTGTGCCAGGGAAATTTAGTTTGGGCACATACTGAACAGGAGTTGATGTAGCGAGTGATGTCCTGCGCCAAGGTGGGCCACCAGTACTTTCAAGAGATGGATTGAATAGTGCGGGTGATACCTGGATCTCCAGCCGATCCCTTATCCCCGTGGGAACGTGGGTGCGCTCAGGAGGACAAGTAGCAGGTGCGTGTTCCCTCTCCAGGGCCTGGCAAATGTCCACATCTACGTCCCACAGCACGGGGGCTACAATTCAAGAGGGCGGAATTATGGGTGCACTCAGGACAGGAACCTCTCTCAAATCGTAGAAGGGACAGGGCATCGGCTTTGATGTTCTTTGAACCTGGGCGATATGTCAGAGTGAAGTCGAATCTAGTGACAAAAAGGGCCCACATTGCTGGGTTCAGCCGCCTCGCTGTCCGTCTCTACTCCAGGTTCCGATGATCGGTGAGGATGAGAAATGGGTCCTTGGCGCCCTCCAGCCTGTGTCTTCACTCCTCTAATGCTAACTTCACCGCCAGGAGCTCCCGGTTGCCAACATCATAGTTCCTCTCTGCAGGAGACAGTTTCTTTGAGTAATATGCACATGGATACAATTTCTGTGGATTACCTTGTCGTTGAGACAGGACAACCCCCACACCCACGAAGGGCAGCGTAGGATCTGTGTGTTTGAACAACGCAGCGGAGGTGAAACATCCCTTCAGTAGGTGGAAGGCTTCGTCAGCTGCAGGACTCCACCCCAACTTACAGGGACCACCCTTGAGGAGAGCGGTGAGAGGAGATGCGATAGAGCTAAAGTGTTTAATGAAACGGCGGTGGAAGTTGGCAAACCCCAAAAGCTGTGGTAACCCATTTATGGTGGTTGGGACTGGCCATGACCTGACAGTGTCGAACTTCTTACCATCCATCATCACTCCTTGCGGGCCGATCTGGTAACCCAAAAAGGAGACAGCCTCCTGATGGAATTGGCACTTCTCCGCTTTGACATACAGGTGGTTGGCCAGGAGGTGTTCCAGGACTACTCGGACGTGAGCGATTTGATCCTCCAAGGTAGCTGAGTAGACCAGGATATCCACCTGGCATCCAAGCATGTCCCAGAACACCTCGTTAACGAATGCCTGGAACACTGACGGATTATTGGCTAATCCATAAGGCATCACCAAGTACTTGTAGTGACCAGACATCGTGCTTAAAGCTGTTTTCCATTCATCCCCCTCCTGGATCCAATTTGGTAAAGAACCGGGCCCCACGGAGTTGTTCGATCACGGCCGGCACCAATGGGAGAGGGTAGCGGTACTTTGTGTTGATGGAATTCAGACCTCTGTAATCAATGCAGGGGTGTAACCCTTCATCCTTCTTGACCACAAAGAAGAAGCCTTCCGACGCAGGGGAGGTGGACGTGCGAATGAAACCCTGTTGGAGAGCCTCATGGATGTACTCCTCCATAGCCTTGGTTTCATCCCCCGACAGAGGGTAGATGAAGCTGCACGGAGGCGCAGAGCCTGCAAGCAGGTTGATTGCACAGTCCCAGGGGCAATGAGAAGGGAGACAGTTGGTCTTGTTGGGCTGAAGGGCAACCACAGGACTCGACCAACGTGGAACCACAGGGTAAGGGAAAGCAGGTCCTCCGGCATTCAGGGTGCCCAGTCCGTGGATGATCTTGTGCACGGGTGCATTGATGATGAGGAAAGGAAGGCTTTCTTACTCCATGGTGAGGGTGAATGGTCCTGTGATGTGTGTGATAGTCTCGGATCCCAGTGGTCGACTATCCAGCGCTTGAACCAGAAACAGAGAGGAGAGCGGGTATGAGGTGATGTTCAGGAAGGAGGCAAGAGCCTGGTCAATAAAATTCCCTGCGGCACCAGAGTCCACTAGAGCTGTAGGAACAACAAATGAGGGACAGCCAGCTAGTGAAATCGATACTAGAAAGGGTTTGGCGGAAAGTGATGATGATGGAATACTCATGCCTAACCCAGGAGACGGATGATCACGGGCCGTCCCTCTGCTCTAGTGGACCCCGGGTTGGGGGGTAGCGGACACCGTTGAAGCTGGTGCCCCTCCTGACCACAATAGGGACAGAGCCCCAGCTGTCTCCGACGGCATCGCTCAGCCACGGGGTGGCGTGAGGAGGGAGAGAGGCGATGGGGGTGCCGACGCTCCCGAAGAAGGTAATCCAGACGGATGGCCATCGCAATGCGTGCGTCCAAGGAGAGGGTGTTGTCTCGGCACGCCAACTCTGTCTGGACCTCTTTGCACAGTCCTCTTCTGAATAGGGTGCGGCGCGCCGGCTCATTCCATCCGCTGGATGCTGCCACTGTCCGGAAGGTGAGGGCGTACTCCACAGCGGTCTGGCCTTCCTGCCGTAGTTGGAGTAGGCGCTCACCCCCCTCTCTGCCCTCCGGTGGATAATCCTCCTCTCCTATCTCCCAGACGGCTGTGGCCCACTCTAACGGCCATCGGGTCAGCAGGGAAATAACCGTGGCAACCTTGGACCTCTCGGTTGTGGAGGCTCCCATTTAATATGCGAAATAGAGGGAGCACAGGAGTAGGAAGCCACAGCATTTAGATGGAGTCCTGTCATATTTGTCCGGGAGGGACAATGTCATATTTGTCCGGGAGGGACAATCGGGCATCGCTGTCCTGGGCGGACTGCTGGATGGGTGGACTGCTGGATGGGCTGGGTTGCTGGCTCGCTTGGTCGACTCATGGTAGAGAATCCTCCACTGTTTGGAGGTGATGCTCTTCAGGTAACGTCGAGGCGTTGAAGAACGCGGAGGACCTCATCCATAGCCGTCCTCAGTTGCGCCAGCTGGTCGTGGTGTTGGCGAAGTAGGTTTCCCTGTTCGTCTACCATCTGGAAGATGTTTTGATTACCTGTTGCTTCCATTTGTTGAGGCAGTATTCTGTAACGGAGATGCAGGAAATCAGAAAGCAGGTGCAGTTGGTGAGTTTAATAATAACGAAGAGATAAAAAACAATAACGAAGAGATACAAAACAAGAGAAGCGTCTGGACAAGAAAACAGAACCAATACTGCCTGATGAGTGAGGCTACAGAGTGCTAGATAAAGGGGAAGTAATCAAGGTAGTGATGAAGTCCAGGTGTGCGTAATGATGGGCCGCAGGTGTGTGTAATGAATGGGTTTCCAGGACCGGTGGTTAGTAAACCGGCGATGTCGCACGCCGGAGCGGGAGAGCGGGAGTAGGCGTGACAGCCAGGGAGATCCTGCGGTTGTTGAGTAAGGTTTTGATCTCCTCATCCACCACCAGGTTACTGTCTCTTCAACAACAATGATTAATTAAATTGTTTGCAGCAAAATATTGTTAAACAACATTCTATTTTATGTATGGGAGACCTTAGCAATGTAAAATCATTGTGTTTGATTATAAACTCGGCAAAAAAAGAAACTTCCCTTTTTCAGGACCCTGTCTTTCAAAGATAATTTGTAAAAATCCAAATAACTTCACAGATCTTCATTGTAAAGGGTTTAAACACTGTTTCCCATGCTTGTTCAATGAACAATAAACAATGAATGAACAATAAACAATTAATGAACATGTACCTGTGGAACGGTCGTTAAGACACTAACAGCTTACAGATGGTAGTCAATTAAGGTCACATTTATGAAAACTTAGGATACTAAAGAGGCCTTTCTACTGACTCTGAAAAACACCAAAAGAAAGATGCCCAGGGTCCCTGCTCATCTGTGTGAACGTGCCTTAGGCATGCTGCAGGGAGGCATAAATAAATTGCAATATCCGTACTGTGAGACGGCTAAGACAGCGCTACAGGGAGACAGGACGGACAGCTGATCGTCCTCGCAGTGGCAGACCACGTGTAACAACACCTGCACAGGAGCGGTACATCCGAACATCACACTTGCGGGACAGGTACAGGATGGCAACAACAACTGCCCGAGTTGCAACAGGAACACACAATACCTCCATCAGTGCTCAGACTGTCCGCAATAGGCTGAGAGAGGCTGGACTGAGGGCTTTTAGGCCTGTTGTAAGGCAGATCCTCACCAGACATCACTGGCAACAACGTCGCCTATGGGCACAAACCCACTGTCGCTGGACCAGACAGGACTGGCAAAAAGTGCTCTTCACTGACGAGTCGCGATTTTATCTCACCAGGGGTGATGGTCGGATTCGCGTTTATCATCGAAGGAATGAGCGTTACACCGAGGCCTGTACTCTGGAGCATGATCGATTTTGAGGTGGAGGGTCCGTCATGGTCTGGGGTGGTGTGTCACAGCATCATCGGACTGAGCTTGTTGTCATTGCAGGCAATCTTAATGCTGTGCGTTACAGGGAAGACATCCTCCTCCCTCGTGTGGTACCCTTCCTGCAGGCTCATCCTGACATGACCCTCCAGCATGACAATGCCACCAGCCATACTGCTCGTTCTGTGCGTGATTTCTTGCAAGACAGGAATGTCAGTGTTCTGCCATGGCCAGCGAGGAGCCTGGAACTCAATCCCATTGAGCACGTCTGGGACCTGTTGGATCGGAGGGTGAGGGCTAGGGCCATTCCCCCCGGAAATGTCCGGGAACTTGCAGGTGCCTTGGTGGAAGAGTGGGGTAACATCTCACAGCAAGGACTGGCAAATCTGGTGCAGTCAATGAGGAGGAGATGCACTGAAGTACTTAATGCAGCTGGTGGCCACACCAGATACTGACTGTTACTTTTGATTTTGACCCCCCCCCCCTTTGTTCAGGGACACATTATTCAATTTCTGTTAGTCACATGTCTTTGGAACTTGTTCAGTTTATGTCTCAGTTGTTGAATCTTTTCATGTTCATCCAAATATTTACAGTTTGCTGAAAATAAACGCAGTTGACAGTGAGAGGACGTTTCTTTTTTTGCTGAGTTTAGCTACCTTGGGTAGGGGTATATCCAGACATGCCAGACACCGTACTGAATTATGTTAAATCATGCATGCCACACTGGCACACCACACCTTCCTTCTACAAGAGGAGGCCAGAATAGTATTAGCAGGGCACACAGTCAAAATATATTATTGATGTGCTTCCAGTAAGTGAGTGGGACTTTCCTTCCAAGTGGGGATACCGTTTGGACAAATACCAATGAGACCTTTCATTGTATTGCAGCCTTTGTCGTTTGAGTATGTGGCTGCTTGAACCTCAAAGTCTGGGCTATTTCTGTACAGTCAGTTATCACTCTCACATCCTTATATTGGTTTGAAAAGACCTGAGGACTATGTCTGCGAACTTTACCCTTTGACATCTATGGTACTCAAAACACTGTGCATTATGTTTACCCAGATGACACAAATCCTGGTAACTTGGGCATTGCTTATTTCAAACCTATCACAGAGGTCTTGGATTGCTGATGCCTGCTTCAGTTTAACAAGAGTCAGAAACATCTCATCAACTGGGGGGAGACAGCATTTTTTCCCACCTTTGATCTGTCTTCCTGACAGACTCCAACATATTTGTGTAGAAGGTTTTCAGTGCCCCATAGCTATAAAAGCCTGTCCAAAATCTAATCATCATCAGATCCCTGAAATCTGTCTAAACAAAACCTGCTAACCAAGGTAATCTCTATGACAGTGTCAAGCTGTTATTTTACCACCATCAACAGTTATTTCAGTTTCATAATGTCATCTAGACAATATGTGGCAGTCAAGGAAGTCATGATGCTGTTCAGCAGCTGGTGTACAGTAGGTCGTCGTTGACCATTGCTTTGTAGAAGGGTAGTAGCCTAAAAAAGAGCACAGATTAAAGGGCCTTGATTCAACTTCGTAGACGTCTGATGTAAATCTTTTAAAAACGTAAGTGTTTTTGCAATGTTATAGTCAGAAAACAATGATTTACTGTTCTTACATCATTCACAGTCTCCACAGCGCATGCAGTACCTTCTCCCACTGTGTGCAAGGATCCTGGATGAGCCTGAAAGTGACAGAAGGTATTACTCTTCTGCTCCTCTCAGAAACAATAACACCAATTCTCAGTGTCTCTCTGTCTCATATACACCAGTTCTGAGTGAGAACAGAAGATATTTAATTTACTTATACAAAATACTTTACCGCAATTAGGAAAATACAATCTGCAACATACTTGTACTACAGTACAATAATGTTTAACTGATGTTACATCATTCACTGTCTCCACAGTGCTTGAGGTGCCTTCTCCCACTGTCTGCACTGACCCAGGAGGAGTGTGCAAATCTGTCATCAAGACAAAGGGTGGCTATTTGAAGAATCTCAAATATAAAATATATTTTGATTTGTTTAACACTTTTTTGGTTACTACATGATTTCATATGTGTTATTTCATAGTTTTGATGTCTTCACTATTATTCTACAATGTAAAAATTAGTAAAAATAAAGAAAAACCCTTGAATGAGTAGGTGTGTCCAAACATTTGACTGGTAATGTAAGTGGCACCTTTCAATCATTCTCATACACAACAATGCATTTACTGTCTCTAAGCACAACCAAAAACCCCTTCCTCATCTCAAAGACCTATCTGTAAATCTCCCCTAGCCCATGGAGTTTAACAGATCATTATTTTCAATAGTAGCAGAGGACAGGATCTGATCCTGATGTCGTCGGGTGAGGTTGTGTCTCTCTGGCGGGAGGTAAGCTTAGCTTATATGGCTTATATACATAGTTTAAGCTTTGTTGAGTAAAGCTTAAACTATGTATTTAGATTGTAGTTAGGTATTGTAGGTAGTTATCGTGGGTTGTTGTATGTAATTATTGTAGGTATTGTATTCGGCTGAGCCCGGTGAAGCACGAAGCTAGCTAACCCACTACCTGGACTAGCTAGCGGGTAGCTACTGGTAACTATTAGCAACTGTGGATAGTTGTTTCACGCCTGAGAGTACCTGTAATTACATACAATAATTACATACAATAATGCCTACCATTCAGCTGTTTTTCTAACCTCATTGTCTGAAGCGTTAACGTTAGGTAGTAAGTAGCTACTGTGCTCGAAATGTAGCTAGCTTGTTGCTACCTGGATAGCTACTAAACAATAGCTGGAACGACCTAGCGAACAGACGCGAACTGGCTGAGTCAATTCAGTGGCTAACTTTGCATTTGGCTAGCTAACAGTAGCTGCTAGGGGTAAGTTATAACCTACATTTGTGTTTTGTTTTTACATACTGGTAGCCAGAGTCGTTCAAGGGAATTCGGGACATGGGTGACTAGTTAACGTTAGCTTGGCTCTCTCTGTGTGTTCGTGCCGTGGGAGGACGGGTTTCTTCGTTGGCAGAAAGCAATGGCTAGCTAGTATGCTAACTATTCTAGCTAACTAACTGGCTGAATAAGTTGACGACGGACTCGCTCAAGCTGTCGGGACTAACCCACAACGTTAGACACGGACACGAATGATCTGCTTGGCGTGTTGACACACTGGTGGTTTGTTGTGGCCGAGTATTGGTGCTAAACCGTGTTGTTGGAGTCCGGCATGCTAGTTGGCTGTGGCGTCATATGACTAGGTGCCCTGGACGGTTTTCACGGAAGAATACTGTACCAAGTTAGCTAGCTGAATACACTAAGTTAGTCTATTCCTAGAAAACATTGAACTGCTGTAGTTTACAACAATTATAGTTTCTGAGGTGGAAGTTGGGAAAGTTATATTTGGGTGTTTCAGTGAAACGTAAGTGAGGGAGGCCCGCTCTCTCGCTTTCCCAGATGTTTAGTTCATTTCATTCCGATCTCCTTTGCATTATTGTAGCCATTTTCTGTAGCCTGTCAACTATGCCTCTGTCTATCCCTGTTCTCTCCTCTCCGCACAGGCTATACAAACGCCTCACACCGTGTGACTGCTGCCTCTCTAACCTGGTGGTCCCTGCTCGCACGACCCACGTGGAGTTCCAGGTCTCCGGCAGCCTCTGGAACTGCCGTTCTGTTGCCAACAAGGCAGAGTTCATCTCAGCCTATGCTACCCTCCAGTCCCTCGACTTCTTGGCGCTGACGGAAACATGGATTACCACTGAAAACACTGCTACTCCTACTGCTCTCTTGTCGTCTGACCATGTGTTCTTGCATACCCCGAGAGCATCTGGTCAGCGGGGTGGTAGCACAGGAATCCACATCTCTCCCAAATGGACATTCTCCCCTGACCCATCTGTATATCTCCTCATTTGAATTCCATGCTGTCACAGTCACTAGCCCATTCAAGCTTAACATCCTTGTCATTTATCACCCTCCAGGTTCCCTTGGAGAGTTCATCAATGAGCTTGACACCTTGATAAGCTGGGTGACTTCAACCTCCCTACGTCTACCTTTGACTCATTTCTCTCTGCCTCCTTCTTTCCACTCCTCTCCTCTTTTGACTTCACCCTCTCACCGTCCCCCCCTACTCACAAGGCAGGCTATACGCTTGACCTCATCTTTACTAGATGCTGTTCTTCTACTAATCTCACTGCAACTCCCCTCCATGTCTCCGACCACTACTTTGTATCCTTTTCTCTCTCGCTCTCCTCCAACACTACTCACTCTGCCCCTACTCAGATGGTAATGCGCCGTTGCAACCTTCGCTCTCTCTCTCCCGCTACTCTCTCCTCTTCCATCCTATCATCTCTTCCCTCTGCTCAATCCTTCTCCCTCCAATCTCCTGATTCTGCCTCCTCAACCCTCCTCTCTTCCCTTTCTGCACCCCTTGACTCTCTATGTCCCCTATCTTCCCGGCCGGCTCGGTCCTCCCCTCCTGCTCCGTGGCTTGACGACTCATTGCGAGCTCACAGAACAGGGCTCCTTGCAGCCGAGCGGAAATGGAGGAAAACTAGACTCCCTGCGGACCTGGCATCTTTTCACTCCCTCCTCTCTACATTTTCTTCATCTGTTTCTGCTGCTAAAGTCACTTTCTACCACTCTAAATTCCAAGCATCTGCCTCTAACCCTAGGAAGCTCTTTGCCACCTTCTCCTCCCTGCTGAATCCCCCCCCCCTCCTCCCTCTCTGTGGATGAGTTCGTCAACCATTTTGAAAAGAAGGTTGACGACATCCGATCCTCGTTTGTTAAGTCAAATGACACTGTTGGTCCTGCTCACACTGCCCTACCCTATGCTTTGAATTCTTTCTCCCCTCACTCTCCAGATGAAATCTTGCGACTTGTGACGGCCGACCGCCCAACAACCTGCACGCTTGACCCTATCCCCTCCTCTCTTCTCCAGACCATCTCCGGTGACCTTCTCCCTTACCTCACCTCGCTCATCAACTCATCCTTGACCGCTGGCTATGTCCCTTCCGTCTTCAAGAGAGCGAGAGTTGCACCCCTTCTCAAAAAACCAACACTCGATCCCTCTGATGTCAACAACTACAGACCAGTATCCCTTCTTTCTTTTCTCTCCAAAACTCTTGAGCGTGCCGTCTCTAGCCAACTCTCTTGCTATCTCTCTCAGAATGACCTTCTTGATCCATACCAGTCAGGTTTCAAGACTGGTCATTCAACTGAGACTGCTCTTCTCTGTGTCACGGAGGCTCTCAGCACTGATAAAGCTAACTCTCTCTCCTCTCCTCTTGTCCTTCTAGACCTGTCTGCTGCCTTTGATACTGTGAACCATCAGATCCTCCTCTCCACCCTCTCCGAGTTGGGCATCTCCGGCACGGCTCACTCTTGGATTGCGTCCTACCTGACCGGTCGCTCCTACCAAGTGGCGTGGCGAGAATCTGTCTCCGCACCACGTGCTCTCACCACTGGTGTCCCCCAGGCCTCAGTTCTAGGCCCTCTCCTATTCTCGCTATAACACCAAGTCACTTGGCTCTGTCATATCCTCACATGGCCTCTCCTATCATTGCTACGCAGACAACACACAACTAATCTTCTCCTTTCCCCCTTCTGATAACCAGGTGGCGATATCGCATCTCTGCAAGTCTGGCAGACATATCAGTGTGGATGACGGATCACCACCTCAAGCTGAACCTCGGCAAGACGGAGCTGCTCTTCCTCCCGGGGAAGGACTGCCCGTTCCATGATCTCGCCATCACGGTTGACAACTCCGTTGTGTCCTCCTCCCAGAGTGCGAAGAGCCTTGGCGTGACCCTGGACAACACCCTGTCGTTCTCCGCTAACATCAAGGTGGTGACCCGATCCTGTAGGTTCATGCTCTACAACATTCGGAGAGTACGACCCTGCCTTACACAGGAAGCGGCACAGGTCCTAATCCAGGCACTTGTCATCTCCCGTCTGGATTACTGCAACTCACTGTTGGCTGGGCTCCCTGCCTGTGCCATTAAACCCCAACGACTCATCCAGAATGCCGCAGCCCGTCTGGTGTTCAACCTTCCCAAGTTCTCTCACGTCACCCCGCTCCTCCGCACACTCCACTGGCTTCCAGTTGAAGCTCGCATCTGCTACAAGACCATGGTGCTTGCCTACGGAGCTGTGAGGGGAACGGCACCTCCGTACCTTCAGGCTCTGATCAGTCCCTACACCCAAACGAGGGCATTGCGTTCATCCACCTCTGGCTTGCTGGCCCCCCTACCTCTGCGGAAGCACAGTTCCCGCTCAGCCCAGTCAAAACTGTTCGCTGCTCTGGCACCCCAATGGTGGAACAAGCTCCCTCAAGACGCCAGGACAGCGGTGTCACTCACCACCTTCCGGAGACACTTGAAACCCCACCTCTTTAAGGAATACCTGGGATAGGATAAAGTAATCCTTTCTACCCCCCTTACCAAACCCCCCCCCCCCAAAAAAAAAAATAATAATAATATTGTAAAGTGGTTATCCCACTGGCTATAAGGTGAATGCACCAATTTGTAAGTCGCTCTGGATAAGTGCGTCTGCTAAATGATGTAAATGTAAAAAAAATGTCAAATGACAGTTTATCCAAAAGATAGCTAGCTATATGCTTTAACTGATGGCTTTCAGAGTTCAACACATCACTGTAACATTAGCTAATTTACCAAGTCCGGCTAACGTTACGTTACTTCTAATCGATAATCTTCAGTTTTGTTGTGAAGGGAGAAAACGAAGGTATTGCATCACTTCTCAGCTGTCGTCTAAATGGATTACCCATCCGTTCAGCCTGAAAATCCCTTTAATAATATTTGGTCACCGTAAGCATCATTCTTGTTAGCCGCAAACCACTGGCAGCATCGGGGTAAATCTCTGGTAGGTAGAACGACAAAAGCTAACTAATTTTCACACTTGTTTGTAATTAGCACAGACAGACAGAACACCACACGGGCAACCTTAGTGAAAAACAGATGTTTTCAAAAAAAAATGCCTAGAGAAGTTCTGAGATGACTGTGTTGGTCGTTCGAAGTAACAACACCACATGAACCAAGTTTGTGGGCACACCCCATCTACCTAGTGGGGCGGTATCTGCATTCGCTATGAATGTTGGACTATGAGCAGACGAATTCACAGGAAGTCGAAACTTCCCGATTCTACTAGTGAAATGAAAATGTGCTCGTTTTAGTTTGTGGTTCGGATAATGTTTATATTTATGCCAAAAATTTAATGTTGTTAATATAGTAATGATTATATGCCGTGGCAAAGCCAGGGTGAAATTCCCTTTAAAAACCTCAAACCAACTATAAATTGTAGAAATTAATGTACAAATATTGGAAGCGTTTAACGAGACAACTAAAAGATGTGCAACATGAAAATATTGTCCCATTTACATTATTATTATTTTAATTTAATTTGTATTATTGAATATTAAAACATACAATCTACGTGCAGTGAAGCCGCTCAACAGCTACATCACATTCAGTAATCTAACAGACTCCCATCCAAAGCGAACCACAGAAGCAACCAGAGTCAACGCCCTGCTCAAGGGCCCGTCGACAGATCTCCCACAAGGTCAAAAACGGGGACCTGAACCAGTGACCTATCAGCCACCGGCCCAAGCTCCCAACCGCCAGGCCACCAGCCCTCCAAGATCGCTCCCACAGTACCCCAAGATCTGCCCCTCAACCATCCGAGACCCCATTCCAATTTACAATATCATTTAAAAACAAAATACCCTTTTCTAACATATTTTCAATAAATACAGGTATTTTACCAATCAAATCAAATTTTACTTGTCACATGCGCCGAATACAACAGGAGTAGAACATACAGTGAAATGCTTACTTACAAGCCCTTAACCAACAATGCAGTTTTAAGAAAAATAAGTGTTAAGTAAAAAATAGATACTGTGGGTAAACAATAAATAAAATAAATAAAAATAATTAAAGAGCTGCAGTAAAATAACAATTGCGAGGCTATATACAGAGGGTACCGGTACAGAGTCAATGTGCGGGGGCGTAGGTTAGTCGAGGTAATTAAGGTAATATGTACACTACCAGTCAAAAGGGGGGGGGGGGGGGGGGGTATACAGATGGTAGCCCTATTTGGTAAAAGAGGATAAGTTCATTAAAGTTACCAGCCTCAGAAATTGCATAACCAAATAAAGAGGGGACTGTGTGAATCAGGCCTTCATGTTCGATGCAAATGCAAATAGTCCGGGTAGCCATTTGATTAGCTGTTCAGGAGTCTTATGGCTTGGGGTTAGAAGCTGTTAAGAATCCTTTTGGACCTAGACATGGCGCTCCGGTACCGCTTGCCGTGCGGTAGCAGAGAGAACAGTCTATGACCAGAGTGGCTGGAGTCTTTGACAATTGTCAGGGCCTTCCTCAGACACTGCCTGGTATAGAGGTCCTGGATGGCAGGAAGCTTGTCCCCAGTGATGTACTGGGCTGTACGCTCTACCCTCTGTAGTGCCTTACGGTCGAAGGCCGAGCAGTTGTCATACCAGGCAGTGATGGAACCAGTCAGGATGCTCTTGATGGTGCAGCTGTAGAACTCTTTGAGGATCTGAGGACCCATGACAAATCTTTTCAGTCTCCTGAGGGGGAATAGGCTTTGTCGTGCTCTCTTCACGACTGTCTTGGTGTGTTTGGACCATGTTAGTTTGTCAGTGATGTGGACACCAAGGAACTTGAAGCTCTCAACCTGCTCCACTACAGCCCCGTCGATGAGAATGGGGGTGTGCTTGGTCCTCCTTTTACTGTAGTCCACAATAATCTCCTTTGTCTTGATCACGTTGAGGGAGAGGTTGTTATCCTGGCACCACACTGCAAGGTCTCTGACCTCCTCCCTATAGGCTGTCTCATCGTTGTCGGTGATCAGGCCTACCACTGTTGTGTCGACGGCAAACTTAATGATGGTGTTGGAGTCGTGCCTGGCCATGCAATCATGGGTGAACAGGGAGTACAGGAGGGGACTGAGCACGCACCCCTGAGGGGCCTCCGTGTTGAGGATCAGCATGGCAGATGTGTTGTTACCTACCCTTACCACCTGGGGGCAGCCAGTCAGGAAGTCCAGGATCCAGTTGCAGAGGGAGGTGTTTTGTCCCAGGGTCCTTAGCTTAGTGATGAGCTTTGAGGGCACTATGGTGTTGAATGCTGAGCTGTAGTCAATTAATAGCATTCTCACGTAGGTGTACCAACCAGCACATTTGAGTTCAGCTATAATATTTGTTGTAATATTTGTTCCATCTTTTCAGGGGGATGAAATTGAAATTGTAGCCAGCTCAGCAATGCTTGTTTGAAAAACAGAGATACTTTGAAAATATTAATTGAAAATGAAACATGAGTTATTCCTCTGCACAAAGGTAAAAAGGCCATTTTTAAACAATGGATTAGCTTTTCTTAGTAATCTACTTGAGAACCATTTAGGATCATGTAAAACTTTTGGAGAAGTGAAGCTTTTAGAGAGAGGTTTAGTGCTTTTATATTTAATCTTATCAACCCACTCAGTTCATATTCATTATATAGATAGGCACGCTTTATCTTGTCTGGTTTCGCATCCCAGATAAAGCGAAATATTCTTTGCTCATATGATTTGAAAAACGAATCATCAGGAGTAGGCAGCGGCATCAGTGAGTAAACTGAGATATGACTAAGGAGTTAATCAGGGCCATTTTTTCATAAATAGTCAGGTATTTACCTCTCCATGGTTGCAATATCTTGTCTATTTTTACTAGTTTTCTATTGAAATTCATTGTGGAGAGCTCATTTATATATTTTGTGATATGAATACCAAGTATGTCTACTTCACCGTCAGCCCATTTTATAAGAAAACTGCAGGGTAATGTAAAAGTTGTATTTTTTAAAGATCCAATTCGTAATATTGTACACTTATCATAATGAGGTTTTAGTCCAGAGAGTCCAGAAAAGTTATCTAGATCTTCAATGAGACATTGCATGGATCTAGCTTGCGGACTTAATATACAGTGGGGAAAAAAAGTATTTAGTCAGCCACCAATTGTGCAAGTTCTCCCACTTAAAAAGATGAGAGAGGCCTGTAATTTTCATCATAGGTACACGTCAACTATGACAGACAAAATGAGAAAAAAAAATCCAGAAAATCACATTGTAGGATTTTTAATGAATTTATTTGAAAATTATGGTGGAAAATAAGTATATGGTCAATAACAAAAGTTTCTCAATACTTTGTTATATACCATTTGTTGGCAATGACACAGGTCAAACGTTTTCTGTAAGTCTTCACAAGGTTTTCACACACTGTTGCTGGTATTTTGGCCCATTCCTCCATGCAGATCTCCTCTAGAGCAGTGATGTTTTGGGGCTGTCGCTGGGCAACACGGACTTTCAACTCCCTCCAAAGAATTTCTATGGGGTTGAGATCTGGAGTCTGGCTAGGCCACTCCAGGACCTTGAAATGCTTCTTACGAAGCCACTCCTTTGTTGCCCGGGCGGTGTGTTTGGGATCATTGTCATGCTGAAAGACCCAGCCACGTTTCATCTTCAATGCCCTTGCTGATGGAAGGAGGTTTTCACTCAAAATCTCACGATACATGGCCCCATTCATTCTTTCCTTTACACGGATCAGTCGTCCTGGTCCCTTTGCAGAAAAACAGCCCCAAAGCATGATGTTTCCACCCCCATGCTTCACAGTAGGTATGGTGTTCTTTGGATGCAACTCAGCATTCTTTGTCCTCCAAACACGACGAGTTGAGTTTTTACCAAAAAGTTATATTTTGGTTTCATCTGACCTTCTCCCAATCCTCTTCTGGATCATCCAAATGCACTCTAGCAAACTTCAGACGGGCCTGGACATGTACTGGCAGGGGGACACGTCTGGCACTGCAGAATTTGAGTCCCTGGCGGCGTAGTGTGTTACTGATGGTAGGCTTTGTTACTTTGGTCCCAGCTCTCTGCAGGTCATTCACTAGGTCCCCCTGTGTGGTTCTGGGATTTTTGCTCACCATTCTTGTGATCATTTTGACCCCACGGGGTGAGATCTTGCGTGGAGCCCCAGATCGAGGGAGATTATCAGTGGTCTTGTATGTCTTCCATTTCCTAATAATTGCTCCCACAGTTGATTTCTTCAAAACAAGCTGCTTACCTATTGCAGATTCAGTCTTCCCAGCCTGGTGCAGGTCTACAATTTTGTTTCTGGTGTCCTTTGACAGCTCTTTGGTCTTGGCCATAGTGGAGTTTGGAGTGTGACTGTTTGAGGTTGTGGACAGGTGTCTTTTATACTGATAACAAGTTCAAACAGGTGCCATTAATACAGGTAACGAGTGGATGACAGAGGAGCTTCTTAAAGAAGAAGTTACAGGTCTGTGAGAGCCAGAAATCTTGCTTGTTTGTAGGTGACCAAATACTTATTTTCCACCATAATTTGCAAATAAATTCATTAAAAATCCTACAATGTGATTTTCTGGATTTTTTTTTCTAAATTTGTCTGTCATAGTTGACGTGTACCTATGATGAAAATTACAGGCCTCTCTCATCATTTTAAGTGGGAGAACTTGCACAATTGGTGGCTGACTAAATACTTTTTCCCCCCACTGTATGTCCCAATCGGTTGACACGTTTACCAACAAAGGTGTGCTGCACTAGGTCATTTCCACAAAAAGTGTAAATGGTAACACCACAACCATGTCCTTCCAGGAGACGTGCAGTACCAGCAAATTTTCTGCAAGAGGTCCAAACAGTTGTTGGTTAAGGTCTTTGAGCCCTACACCACATCCGGCAGCCTTATCCAGCTGACAGTATACTGCAGACGGGACAATACCTTGCACCACAAGCACTCTGCTTCCACAGCCCACAATGCCAAACACCATTGCCAGTTTACCAAAGCCGGATTTAAGACCCTAAAAGAAATACAGTGGGGAAAAAAAGTATTTAGTCAGCCACCAATTGTGCAAGTTCTCCCACTTAAAAAGATGAGAGAGGCCTGTAATTTTCATCATAGGTACACGTCAACTATGACAGACAAAATGAGAAAAAAAATCCATAAAATCACATTGTAGGATTTTTAATGAATTTATTTGCAAATTATGGTGGAAAATAAGTATTTGGTCAATAACAAAAGTTTCTCAATACTTTGTTATATACCCTTTGTTGGCAATGACACAGGTCAAACGTTTTCTGTAAGTCTTCACAAGGTTTTCACACACTGTTGCTGGTATTTTGGCCCATTCCTCCATGCAGATCTCCTCTAGAGCAGTGATGTTTTGGGGCTGTCACTGGGCAACACAGACTTTCAACTCCCTCCAAAGATTTTCTATGTGGTTGAGATCTGGAGACTGGCTAGGCCACTCCAGGACCTTGAAATGTTTCTTACGAAGCCACTCCTTCGTTGCCCGGGCGGTGTGTTTGGGATCATTGTCATGCTGAAAGACCCAGCCACGTTTCATCTTCAATGCCCTTGCTGATGGAAGGAGGTTTTCACTCAAAATCTCACGATACATGGCCCCATTCATTCTTTCCTTTACACGGATCAGTCGTCCTGGTCCCTTTGCAGAAAAACAGCCCCAAAGCATGATGTTTCCACCCCCATGCTTCACAGTAGGTATGGTGTTCTTTGGATGCAACTCAGCATTCTTTGTCCTCCAAACACGACGAGTTGAGTTTTTACCAAAAAATTATATTTTGGTTTCATCTGACCATATGACATTCTCCCAATCCTCTTCCGGATCATCCAAATGCACTCTAGCAAACTTCAGACGGGCCTGGACATGTACTGGCTTAAGCAGGGGGACACGTCTGGCACTGCAGGATTTGAGTCCCTGGCGGCGTAGTGTGTTACTGATGGTAGGCTTTGTTACTTTGGTCCCATCTCTCTGCAGGTCATTCACTAGGTCCCCCCGTGTGGTTCTGGGATTTTTGCTCACTGTTCTTGTGATCATTTTGACCCCACGGGGTGAGATCTTGCGTGGAGCCCCAGATTGAGTGAGATTATCAGTGGTCTTGTATGTCTTCCATTTCCTAATAATTGCTCCCACAGTTGATTTCTTCAAACCAAGCTGCTTACCTATTGCAGATTCAGTCTTCCCAGCCTGGTGCAGGTCTACAATTTTGTTTCTGGTGTCCTTTGACAGCTCTTTGGTCTTGGCCATAGTGGAGTTTGGAGTGTGACTGTTTGAGGTTGTGGACAGGTGTCTTTTATACTGATAACAAGTTCAAACAGGTGCCATTAATACAGGTAACGAGTGGAGGACAGAGGAGCCTCTTAAAGAAGAAGTTACAGGTCTATGAGAGCCAGAAATCTTGCTTGTTTGTAGGTGACCAAATACTTATTTTCCACCATAATTTGCAAATAAATTCATTAAAAATCCTACAATGTGATTTTCTGGATTTTTTTTTCTCAATTTGTCTGTCATAGTTGACATGTACCTATGATGAAAATTACAGGCCTCTCTCATCTTTTTAAGTGGGAGAACTTGCACAATTGGTGGCTGACTAAATACTTTTTTCCCCCACTGTATGGATATTTCGATCAACCCTCGAAATTTGTCTGCCTTGATGGATTCACAGAATATATTCATATAAGCTGTACAGGGTGCTGTAGCATCATACAGATGTTAGACATTCAGATATATCCAAATAATGTTTATTTTGTCAAAATCTAAAATACAGGGGAGTGTACAATATTTAATGCTAACTCAAAAAGAGAACTGGGTTTTCCACAGGAATGTTATACGGAAAATATAACATACAAAAAAATACAGTATGAACAATGTAGTACAGTTTAGTGTGTCTCAGGTGTAGTAAAGTATGGAGAACTGTAGCTACAGATTGTTACAACAGATAATGTGATTTTACCAAAGATTTTTGTTATCCATTACTGGGATTTACAGGATAGGTGCTGTTTGGTGTAGCACAGAGAATTTTCGACCAACCTTAGCTTGGCGACGCTGTCTTCGTCCTTGATACATGTAAACAGGAGTTTTAAAATGTCTGTGTCCAGTTGCAGGGGGTCTGTTTGAATTTAGAAAATGCTCCGGTATTAAAATAAAAACTTTTTTGCTCCATGAAGTAATCCAATAGTGTACGCCACCATCTTATCTATTTCAAGTCTTCTCTCATTGATCGAGACAGGTGAGTGTCCACCCCAAAGTGCCGCATGTCATGACAAAGTGCCTCTCTTTCGGAAGAAGTTCTGAAGATGCATATTTACTCTGTGCTGTACTGCAGAATCTGACTGTGACAGGAGTTTTGATGAATTATGACATAGGGCGAGTTCGTTTTGCATCACCTGGTGCACCGGGTGGGTGTAGATTTCACTTAAAGACCAATGGAATGGTTTACAATGTGTAAACTTTGCTCACCTGGGCCACCAGGTGATGCAAAATGAACTGCCTATTGACATCTAACTGGTGATGTAGGGTTGGGGGAGGGGTCAATGGACATGAGCGGTCCACTGTGTTGTGAAATCTTGACCAATCACAGCAGCTACCGTGTCACTCCAGGGGCTTCTTGCAGTGCCTACTACTGGGTTTCCACTAGATAACACAACCACAAAGTCAAAATGGCCCCAAAAAATGTTTTGGGGTCTTAATTCAAGGTTAGGCATAAGGTTAGCAGTGTGGTTAAGGTTAGGGTTAAGTTTAGGTGTAAAAACAGATTTTAAGAAGATAAATTATAGAAATGGCCAGGGTTTAGCCATAATTATGACTTTGTGGCTGTGTTAACTAGTGACAAGACTACTACTGCCTAGCATTTTGTCAAAATGTTCGTCATAAAAATCTGCCATCATACATTTCGGGGCTGGACCAAAAACTTCCGTGGTTAAAGCCCCGGAAGCTCAGGCCTAATGACGCCACTACTCTGAACCTGGTAACCTCCAACAGGCTCTTTGCACCCGGTAAACCGCTCGCTTTACCACTGAGAGACTAAATCCCCACTCTACGTTGCACAGCCTAAGTCCAGCTGTGCACCCCTGCTGGTGACTGTGCTCCGTCTCCGCATCAGAGACTAAGTCCAAATATCCCGGGGGTTTTGCCCTGTCCGAGTCCGGCTACCCCTGCCCAGACATTGAGTTTCCCTTTACATTATGTTCAACGTAAACTCGATTAAAATTGATAAAGAATAGACAGAGTCAAAAAACCCAAAAGTAATTGCTGTGGATTGGACTGAAGAGGTCCCTGAACCAATAACAATTGGTTGTATTCATGGAAGTCTTATGGGGTGGAAGCTATTGAATTTTTAAGGGAGTATTTTTAATGTAAAGTCAATTTAAATTGATAGAAAATAGCCAAATTAAAATAATACAAAAGTAATTGCTGTTTATTGGAGGGATGAGGTCCATGAACCAATAACAATTGGTATTCAGAAAAGTAATATGGGATGGAAGCTAATCGAAGGTTTAGGGAAGTATCTATTAAAATTCATTTAAAAAATAGCCACAGTAAAAAAATACAAAAGTAATTGCTGTTGATTGTAGGTATGAGGTCCCTGAACCAATAACAGTTTGTTGTATTCATAAAAGTAATATGGGGTGGAAGCTATTGAAGTTTAAAGGATGTTTATTGTAAAGTCAATTTAAATTGATAGAAAATAGACAAAGTCAGAAAATACAAAAGTAATTGCCATTTATTGGAGGGAAGACGTCCCTAAACCAATAACATTTGGTTGTATTCATGATAGTCATATGGGGTGGAAGCTAACAAAAATTATAATATTATCTGCCATGACTACGAGGTCTGATAGGAATTCACAGAACTCAGTGAGGAACGCTGTATACGGCCCCGGAGAGCTGTAAATAGTAGCTATAGTGGCTTGCGAAGGTATTCACCCGCCTTACAGCCTGGAATTAAAATGGATTTTTTGGGGGTTGTATCATTTGATTTACACAACATACCTACCACTTTGAAGATGCAAAATATTTTTTATTGTGAAACAAACAAGAAATAAGACCCAAAAAAAAGAACTTGAGCATGCATAACTATTCACCCCCCCAAAGTCAATACTTTGTAGAGCCACCTTTTGCAGCAATTACAGCTGCAAGTCTCTTGGGGTATGTCTCTATAAGCTTGGCACATCTAGCCACTGGGATTTTTGCCCATTCTTCAAGGCAAAACTGCTCCAGCTCCTTCAAGTTGGATGGGTTCCGCTGGTGTACAGCAATCTTTAAGTCATACCACAGATTCTCAATTGGATGGAAGTCTGGGCTTTGACTAGGCCATTCCAAGACATTTAAATGTTTCCCCTTAACCCACTCGAGTGTTGCTTTAGCAGTATGCTTAGGGTCATTGTCCTGCTGGAAGGTGTACCTCCGTCCTAGTCTCAAATCTCTGGAAGACTGAAACAGGTTCCCCTCAAGAATTTCCCTGTATTTAGTGCCATCCATCATTGCTTCAATTCTGACCAGTTTACCAGTCCCTGCCGGTGAAAAACATCCCCACAGCATGATGCTGCCACCACCATGCTTCACTGTGGGGATGGTGTTCTCGTTTGCTTATTGCGTATTTTTTTCTTTAAGCAATGGCTTTTTTCTGGCCACTCTTCCGTAAAGCCCAGGTCTGTGGAGTGTACGGCTTAAAGTGGTCCTATGGACAGATACTCCAATCTCCGCTGTGGAGCTTTGCAGCTCCTTCAGGGTTATCTTTGGTGTCTTTGTTGCCTCTCTGATCCTTGCCTGGTCCGTGAGTTTTGGTGGGCGGCCCTCTCTTGGCAGGTTTGTTGTGGTGCCATATTCTTTCCATTTTTTAATAATGGATTTAATGGTGCTCCGTGGGATGCTCAAAGTTTCTGATATTTTTTATAACAAACCCTGATCTGTACTTCTCCACAACTTTGTCCCTGACCTGTTTGGAGGGCTCCTTGATCTTCATGGTCCCACTTGCTTGGTGGTGCCCCTTGCTTAGTGGTGTTGCAGACTCTGGGGCCTTTCAGAACAGGTGTATATATACTGAGATCATGTGACAGATCATGTGACACTTAGATTGCACACAGGTGGACTTTATTTAACTAATTATGCGACTTCTGAACGTAATTGGTTGCACCAGATCTTATTTAGGGGCTTCATAGCAAAGGGGGTGAATAAATATGCATGCACCACTTTTCAACAATTACTTTTTTAGAATTTTTTGAAACAAGTTTCTCTTTTTCATTCCACTTCACCAATTTGGACTATTTTGTGTATGGCTATTACATGAAATGCAAATCAAAATCCATTTAAATTACAGGTTGTAACGCAACAAAATAGGAAAAATGCCAAGGGGGATGAATACTTTTGCAAGGCACTGTATAAAAAGTGATTGAGTAGGTTGCATAGATTTCATGACTAGAAGCTCAAAAGACAAAAATGCAGTCATAAAAAAATAAAATGTATTTGCTGTTGTAAATGTTAGCAACACTTCCGCCTTCGTGGGATGTGTGGGGGATATGGTCACTAGTGTAACCAGGAGGAGAGGCCTAATTTAACATAGTAAATTCATCAGGCTTGAGCCATGTTTCAGTCAGGCCAATCACATCAAGATTATGATCAGTAATTAGTTAATTGACTATGACTGCATTGGAAGTGAGGAATTAACATTAACTAGTCCTATTTTGAGATGTGAGATATTATCACAATCTATTTCAATTATGACAGGAATGTAGGATCTCTTTATTCCAGTGAGATTGCCAACGTGAACACCGCCTTGTTTATTTTTGCCCGACCTCGATAGAGGTACAGACTAGGTCTCAATTGGAAAAGCTGAGCTGACTACACTGACTGTGCTAATGGCACTCCACTAAGCCGGCAGGCTGGCAACATCCTGCTGCCTGGCCTGCACCCTATTTCATTGTGGAGCTAGAGCACTGTCAACAGTATGTTGATAGATAAGATGAGAGCACCGCTCCGGCTTGGATGGAATCCGTCACTCCATCAGGCCAGGCTTGGTCTTGTTTGTGGGGGAGTCCCAGAAAGAGTGCTAGTTGTCTACAAATTCAATATTTTGGGAAGGGCAGAAAACAGTTTTCGACCAACAATTGAGTTGTGTGAGTCTGCAGTAGAGCTCATCACTCCCCCTAACTGGGATAGGGCCAGAGACAATTACTCGATGCCAACACATCTTTCTAGCTAAGTTACACGCTGAAGTTATGTTGTGCTTGGTGACCTTTGACTGTTTCATCCTAACATTGTTGGTGCCGACGTGGATAACAATATCCCTATACAAACTACACTCGACAGTTTTTGCCTCAGCCAGCACCATCTTCAGATTAGCCTTTATGTCGGTAGCCCTGTCCCCTAGAAAACTATTTATGATTGCTGGATGATTCTTTTTAAGGCTAATATTGCGGGTAATGGAGTCACCAATGACTAGGGATTTCAATTTTTCCGAGCACCACGTAATTGGTGGAGGAGAGACCTGAGAAGGCTTGGGCTCTGACTCAGACTTTTCTATCGGCTGAATGAGTGACACCTGTTGAGCATGCCAAAAGCATTTCTTTCCATAAGCCATGAGAAAATTGTCAGGCTGTGGGGACTGTGCAGGGGGGGTAACACTACTACCTGTATTTACTGGTGGCACAGACGCTGTATCATCCTTTCCTACACTTAAATTGCCCTTGCATAACAATTGCGTCTGGAGCAGAGCTTGCAACTCGGCTATGCTCACCATAAGGCAATAGTTGTCCTGTATTTTAAGAGTACAGCGGCTGCAATGAGAAGGCATAATGTTACTTAGATTTGTTTTCGGCCGGAGGATGTCCTGCAGGTCAATGTCCGGGGTGAAAAAGTTGAATTAAAAAAGTTGTGTGAGAATAAAACTAAGACCTTCGTAAACTTGTTAAATACAGAGTTTGATTAAATAGTTATTAAGAGTAAAAAGCGACAAAGATTGGCAGGTAGCCAAGTAGCAACAAACAGTACAGCAGTACAGAGACAACGCGGAAGCGTGTTGCGTAACCAGTCACGTATTTTAGATGAACAACTAAACCAGGGTTTCCCAAACTTTTTTGGCCCACGACCCCATTTTGATATCTGAAAATGATTGCAACCACAACCATGTGAAATAAATTATGTAATTAACAGCCAATGTTTTATGGTGATTTCAAGACAACTGGGAACTCATAAAAATAGGAGGTCAAATCATGATGTCTGATCTTCAGGTCAGAAAGTCAGAGCTCTAGAATGAGGCCTCAGTTCCCAGTTGGATGACCATTCAAACCGATTTTTCACATTTGGAGCTCGTTTTTTCCCCCAAGTATAATTCAAAAATAATTAATTAAAGTTGGAATATTTGTGACATTTTGGCCTTACCAGGCCTCCCTTAAGACACCATAATGTGTAGCTAGGTGCTACAAAGCAACAATTGTTATCATATGAAACTTTACCACTTGCTTTGTGATATGAGTAGTATATTGATTTCAAAAAAACATTTCTTCATTAATTTATGAAGATTGAAGAATATAAACATGAATATTGAAAATATACAATTTCTTATTTGGCTTTAAAAACAAAAATTGAACATCATATACTCTACAGGCATATCAAAGCTACAGAGTGGGATCTCTGCTACTTTTAGATGTATTATCCAATTTGTAAGCATTACCAACAGAGTGAAGGTGTACTCCTGAGTGGCGCAGTGGTCTAAGGCACTGCATCGCAGTGCTAACTGTGCCACTAGAGATCCTGGTTTGAATCCAGGCTCTGTTGCAGCCGGCCGCGACCGGGAGACTCATGGGCGGCGCACAATTGGCCCAGCGTCGTCCAGGGTAGGGGAGGGAATGGCCGGCAGGGATGTAGCTCAGTTGATAGATCATGGCGTTTGCAACGCCAGGGTTGTGGGTTCGATTCCCACGGGGGGCCAGTATAAAAAAATATAAAAACAAAAAACATGTATTCACTAACTGTAAGTCGCTCTGGATAAGAGCGTCTGCTAAATGACTAAAATGTAAATGTAAGGTGAAAATTGATTAAAAATAGTTGCCCTCTGCTGGTCATTTGCAGAAGGTGCAATGATACAAGTAAAAGGAAGACTGTGATTGATTACATTGCCTATTATGTCAATTTGTCTGTATAACATTGGCAATTTCTTTAAAACTAGCAGCGATCCCACTCTGGAACTTTGATATGGCCGTAGAGTAAATTATGTTCGACAATATAGTGAAAACCTAAATAGAAAATTGTATACTTTCAATATAATATATTACATTTATCAGACGATCCAAAGCGACTTACAATCATGCGTGCATACATTTGACATATGGGTGGTCCCGGGAATCGAACCCACTATCCTGTCATCACAAGCGTCAAAGCTGGAGGAAAAGGGAGGAAAAATTGAGAGAAAAATTGAGAAAATGTAAGGTTTTTCTTCATAATATAACTGTTTAGTTTCATTATTCATTATGTTGCTGAAAAACAATGAAATTATAATTTTTTTATGTGTTTGAGGAAGGGGAAGAGTGGACCCGAAGGTCCTCAGTTTGAATCCCGCCTCGGGCCAGAAATAACATTTTTAAACAACTACTATATTCAGCAAAAGTGTTATTATTTTTCACATTGATGAATTTAAGGTCACTTGAGTTAATGGGACAATTATGGTAGCATAATCATAACAAATAGAAGTATTGTTCTAATCAGGTTGGTTTTTTACTGTACTATACTCCCATTACCTTGTTTATGCAATTAGTATCTTAAATGATCAGTTATCTGTTGCGGTTTCTTGTGGACTGCACATTTCCTGATAGAATTATAAATACATCAAATCACATTTTATTGGCCACAAGTGCCGAATACAACAGGTGCAGACATTACAGTGAAATGCTTACTCACAGCCCTTAACCAACAGTGCATTTATGTTTTATAAAAAAGTAAAAACAACAACAAAAAAGTGTTGAGAAAAAAAGAACAGAAGTAAAATAAAATAACCGTAGGGAGGCTATATATACAGGCGGGTACCGGTGCAGAGTCAATGTGCGGGGGCACCGTCTAGTTGAGGTAGTTTGAGTAATATGTACATGTGGGTAGAGTTAAAGTGACTACGCATAAATAATTAACAGTGTTGAGACTTCTAGCTCACTCAGGAAAAGAAAAAATAGAAAATAATAATATATATATATATAAATAGATAAAAGAGAAGCAAATGGGTCTGATGTGTTCAATTAAATGGGGAATGAGTGATTTCTTTAAGTTTCTTAGATGCTCGGATATGTTACTTTATGTGCGCATGCGCAGCTTCACTAGAGACTTAAATTATGGCACTTGGTAATCATTTCACGACAGACAATCATCAGGAGCACACAGCCCGTTGGTATGTAACTGCGAACTACTCACAGTCTAGTATTAATGTTTAAGTCACTTAAGTCACTTATATGTTTGAGCACTGAACGTTTACCTCACTGTGTCGGTGTTAGTTGGCCGAGAGTAACTTGTGGCTCGCTGGGTGCGGTAGCTCAGCGACCCAGATGCTGTATAGCATTAGGCTATCATTAACAGCCATTTGTGTTGTGCTGATTGTTCAGAGCACTCTGCTGGTTTCTGGTGGCGGTGGTGATAGCGGTGGTTTGGTTCAGTGATCCATGGTGGAGCGTCGCGTTGTGTTGCGTTTGTGCATGGGTGGGTCCTTTGGACAAGGCATGTGGTGGCATGGGTTCTGTGTCCTGTGGCAGCATCCGTGGCAACGGCGGAGTCGCTGTGCGCATGCTCCTCTGGCGCTAGGCATTCTGGGTGATGTAGTCAATGCTGTTTTAAGCCTGATTAGCCACATTTTTGATGGTGTAGGCTTATTTGATTTTCATTATTTACATTATTATTATATTATATTATTTGAATAATATTTACATTATATATTTGAATAATATATTGTCATTATTTGTTTGTTGTAATTCAGGTTTATGACCTGTGGTCATATGATTTAAAATAAAATTAAGGACAAAACACGAGTCATGACATTGTGTGCTTCCTGGTGAGCCTTTTCGGAGGGCTAAATAACGAAAAATCCGAACAGTCATAAACCATGGTTCTCCTTTTACATGGATAATGCAAGGACTAGAACATTCGTCATGAGACTAACTTCTGATAAGCTAACAGTCCACCCATAAAGCTGTCTGCTCATCTGCTGACTTACTAGGCAAATCATTCATGAGTGAAAGCCAAGAAGATGATAGAGTCTACAGTTAAAGGACTACTTAAAAACCAGTTGGCGGATAACACTTGAACTTAAGTTAAACGCTAGAAAAGTTGGCAAGATGGCAGCATCAGAGGAGGAGCTGGAGAGGCTAAAACAGAAGCGGTCAGCAGCCCAGACTGCGTTCACTAGAAGAGCCAATTACCTCGCCTCCAGAGCTAGTGCACTGGGGGAAAGTGAAATGAGAAGTGAGTGGAGGAACTTTAAAGTGGATCACTCCAGAGTCAGAGATGCAGGGTTTGAGTATGCCACGGCCCTGAGAGAAGTGGACGACGATGAAGTCAAAAAAGAAGGCGGAAACATTGACGGAAAAACAGCAGAATGTGACTGTAAGTTTGATGAAACTGAACAAATCATCCTGATCAACTTCTGGACAAGGTTCGCTGAGGTGGAAATTACCACCCTCACTGAAGAGGCTGGATCAGCCATGGACCAGGCCGAGGCAACCGATCACCACCATATGACCAGGAGGGAATGTGAATTGATTCATAGGAACCTGGAACGGGAGGTCTACAACTTCGAACAAGGATTGGATGAGTGGAAAGATTTGATCCCTCGGTCCAAGGCAACAGAGTCAAAGGACCAGATCCGGAAGTTGAAGAAAAGGCGTGGAAAACTGTGGGATGAGTGGGCATGGAATGGCGGTTCTCAATCTGACAACGAAGAGAAACTGGGAAGAGAACCAATTGTGGAGCAGGAGGAGCCAGTTGGGGCTTACAACTACAGGCCCCAGATCAGCCTAGAACGTGCACGCTTGCCCATGTTTGCTGGTAATATGAGGGATTACTACCGCTGGAAAGCTGAATGGGAGGACTTGCAACGTCTGGGAAACCCTCATGGATTGGAAAATGTGAGGAAATTCCATCTCCTGGGAAGCCTAGATGAAAAAGTCAAGAGGGACCTCGTATTGTCCAGCTGTGGATCCGCCAACGACGTGTTCAGGCTCCTGGACAACAAGTACGGAAATAAGCCGAAAATAGTGCTGCTGATTGCACAAGAAGTGCAATGACTTTTCCCCATTAAAGGAAACCATCCGAGGAAGACAATCGAACTGATTCAAGCCATGGAGAGAGCTCTTCGTGACCTACAAGTCTTAGGGGAGGAAGATGCTGTAAAGAACCGAGTGGTTGTGTCGATTGAAAGTAAGCTTCCTGACTCCCTGAAAGAAAAGTGGATAACACACAAAAATGACCCTGGAAGCGGGTTTTCACCACGCAACCACTTCGACTGTCTACTGCAATACTTGAAAAAGCAGGAGGACATTCTCGAGGAGCTAGACCAGCTACAGCCTAGCCCGGCGGACAATACTGAGAGGTCAAGCGAAAAGAAAAAAGAAAGGAGGGCATTCACCAGAGCCACATCAGGAAACACCCTAAAGGGCTCTCAACCAAGCTCATGCATCACATGTGGAGACAACGAGCACGGAGGTAGGCTGTTCGCCTGCAAGGTCTTCAAGAAGCTCAATCTGACAGGCAAGAAGGCTCAGCTTAGGAGAGCAGGAGCATGCTTTAAGTGCTTGCGCCTTCATGGTGACGATGGCGGCTGCACACAAAAGTATCTATGCTCAAAGGATGACTGTCAGAAAGAGAGCTCTTCAGACCACAATTACTTGCTCTGTCCAAAGCCACAGATCAAGAAGAAAGAGGAAAAGAGCGGAGAGCAGAGCGAGGCAAAATTGGGGAAAAGGGGGTTTGGACTAACCAACAAACAGGAGGAGCTCCTTGCCAAACTTTCTCCAGAGCTGCGAGCAGAGTTCAAAGAAGCCTTTTCAAATAAGATCACGACAAAAGTGTGTGCTAGCACTGGTTGTGAGCCAAAAGAGTGCCCTGTCATTATGATGCTGTTGGATGTGATGACAAATTCTGGCCAGCTAGTCGGTACGTTGATTGATCTCGCTTCAGATACTAATTACATCTCTAATAAAGCAGAAGAGCGTCTTAAGCTAAATGGTGAGAACATTAAGTTGATTGTCCAAGGTGTTGGAGGGATGGAGAAAACCATTACTACCAAGATGTATACCCTGAGGCTGAGAGTAAAAACTCCCAAAACTCCTTTGTTACGGCTTGGAAGATGTTGCGAAGGTGAACCAGGCTGTCACGCCACAGCAACTGCAGAAGTTCTTTCCAAATGTTCCACTCAAGGACTTGGTCCGGCCCGAAAAGATCGACCTGTTGATTAGCAACAGGGAGGGTCGCCTGGTCCCACAGCCAGTCAGAGTAGTTGGAGACCTCGTCCTCTGGGATGGCCCCCTTGGGAAGACTGTTGGTGGAACGCATCCTGACCTCTTTGAAGTGATAGACCTAGCAGTGCACAGGTCTGAAACACATTTCGCTAGGTCAATGAGAACCGCTTCAAGGGCGTACAAAGAGATTCTCGTGAAGACGGAAGGACCCAGTGGAGTTTCGGTGGAAGGAGAAGACGCAATCCTCCGAAACACTGCAACTACCAACAAAGACGTTTTTGAATGGTTCAAGTGGGACAGTATTGGCGCTGCCTGTGACCCTCAGTGTGGTGGCTGCAGATGCGGTAGGTGCCCCCCTGGAGGCAAGGAAATGACCCTAGGAGAGGAAAGAGACTTGGAGAAAATAAAGGAATGTCTCACCTACGTGCAAGCTGACAAGCACAGCGAATCCCCTCACTGGGACGCAGCTTACCCGTGGAAAGGAGAACCCGCAACGCTGCCTGACAATCGACGTGCAGTGGAAGCGACCTTTTTAAACACTGAGAAACGATTGGAGAGGGAGCCGGAATGGAAGGCTGCGTACAGAGAGCAAATCCACGATATGGTCTCAAGAGGGGCTGCCGTTAAAGTCACCCAAGAGGAAATCGATAGCTGGAAGGGACCTAAGTGGTATATCAGTCATTTAGTTGCTCCTAATCCTCACTCAACCACTACCCCTGTAAGAATCGTCTGGAACAGTAGCCAAGAATTCATGGGAATACGTTTAAATGACCTACTGTACAAGGGTCCTGATGTTCTAAATCAGATAAGGGGCGTGCTTCTGAGATTCAGGACTGGGTTGTATGCCGCCCTGGGCGATGTGAAAAAAATGTACAACTCTGTCTGGCTAGAAGACAAAGAAGTACACCTCCATCGATTCCTCTGGAGAGACAATCCTGAGGAGGTGATCGAAGTCTTTGCTGTCGTCAGGGTCAACATTGGCGATAAACCTGCTGGTTGTATCGCCCAGGTGGCAATGAGAGAAACAGCCAACCTGCCCCAGTTTGCAGCCATGGTTGAGGAGCGCAGAGTTGTGGTAGAAGATAGTTATGTGGATGACATCTTGACGTCCCACAATGACTTGCGGATACTGGAGAAAATCACCAAAGGAGTGGAAAATATCTTAAAGGCTGGAGGCTTCTCCCTTAAGCCATGGGTCTTATCAGGCCAAAGTGGGAGGTCCGCAACCACAACTGATGCCAGTATCAGTAAGACAACTGTGAGTGTGCCCAAAACACTGGTGTTACCCAACCAGATGCGGGACGAAGAAAGCAAAGCACTTGGAGTCGGCTATGAACCAGAGACTGACAAACTTTGTGTGATGACCTCTGTACATTTCTCAAAGAAGAGAGGAAAGATGAGGACAGGAGTCGATTTGCGCGAAGAGGAAGTCAGAGGTAAAACTCCAAACCCATTGACCCGTCGGATGCTGCTAAGCCAGATCGCTGGATTCTACGACCCCATTGGTCTTGCCACACCCGCAAAGCAGAAAGGGTGCTTGTGAGAGAAGCTTACCAAGAAGCAAGTATAAGCAGTCCAGTTAAGGACACTTGGGATGACCCACTCTCACCAAAACTACGGGAGGCTTCCATAAGACTCCTCGAAGAATATGTGAGACTTGCCCAGATCAGGTTCGAAAGAAGCCTCACACCAACCGGAACCATAGGCCATCCAATGGGAGTCACGTTTTCAGATGGGAGTGAGGCTTCCTACGGCGTGGTGCTCTATCTCCGTTGGGAGACGCAGAATGGGGTCGTAGTGAGGCTGGTTGAGTCAAAAGCAAAGCTTACCCCTCTCAACCAGAAAGGAGACATGATTAAAGCAGAGGTATGTGGTGCTGTCTTTTCGATCCGCCTGAGAAAATACCTTGTAAAGCACTGCCGCATCAAGGTCGCACACTGGGTCCACTTCGTGGATAGCCAAACAATCCTGGGAGCAATTCACAAGGATAGCTATGGCTACCAAACTTTCTTTGCTAACCGCATCGGAGAAATACAGAAGGCTGGACCAGTGGAATACTGGAGGTGGATTGAGGGCAACATGAACATAGCAGACATCATCACAAGGGGAGCAACTCCTGACGAACTCGATGAAGGGTCAGAGTTTTAACAAGGCCCAGAGTTCCTGAGTTGGCCTGAGGCTGAGTGGCCTGTGAAAACGGCCAGTGAGATAGTGACCAGCGTGGCTGATGACGTTAAAAGGTTGCAGAGAAGAGCGTTCTCAGCTGTAGTCACCAGGTCTCAGGCAGAGAAATTCTCAGGCCCCAGCAATACTGATGTTGGGGCAAACTTGCAAGACTCCGCACCGCAACCGCAGATGAAAGACCAAGGTCCAACTCCAGCAGTAGAGAGGCCAAAGAGGAAGCCCTGGGGTGTAGCTCTAGTGCACCTTCTTGGGCCCGAACGATTCAGTAGCTTGTCTAAATTGTGTGGAACAATCGCCTGGGTTCGAAGAGCTGCAGAATCCTGGCTGAGGACAAGCTACCAAGCCTCGAGCTCAGCAAAGTGGGAGGTGAGGGGCCCCAGGCTGTCTGTGGGAGAGAGAACGGCGGCTTTCCAAGACCTAGCCCTTGCGGCCCAAGACGGCGTGAACTTTCAGGATACGACCTTAAACCGCCTTGTTGTGATTAAAGATGACAACAATGGACTCTTAGTTTGTGGTGGTAGAGTCCAGTCTTGGAATGAAGACGGAACCGCTGTACCTTTAATCCCGTTCCGGTCGTGGCTGGGGGTCTTGCTTGCGAGGGAAGCTCACGAAGCGAATCATGAAGGGGTGGCTGCCACACTGCTGCACACTAAAAGAAAGGCCTGGGTTGTGCAAGGTCAGAGGACAGTGAAGAAGGTGGTTAACAGGTGCATCACTTGCAAGAAGCATAGAGCCCGGCTGTGCCAGCAAGTGATGAGCGCTCTTCCTCAGGAACGTACCAGTAGAGCGAACCCATTCGAGTATACTACACTAGACCTCTTTGGACCCTTTGAAGTGAGGGACGCTGTTAAGAAAAGAACCAAGAAAAAGGTCTGGGGAGTCGTGTATTGTTGCATGACTTCCAAAGCCGTCCATGCTGATCTCGTCGACGACCAGTCTTCTGAGAGCTTTCTTCAGGCCTACTCTCGGTTCACTGCTCTGAGGGGGCATCCCAAAAAGCTATGGTCAGACAGAGGCACAAACTTCATGGGCGCCAGGCCTGCTCTGAGGGAGCTACACAAGCACCTGGCCTGTTTGCAGAAGGCATCCGTTGAAGACAAGGCTGCCAGAAATAGTACAGAGTGGCAATGGGACTTTCATCCTGCAGACTCGCCTCACAGGAATGGAGCAGCAGAGGCAGCTGTCAAGCTCCTTAAAAGAGCTCTTAACAGTCTTGGTGGAACAACTGGCTGCTACACCAGGGGGGAGTTCCAGACCCTTCTCTACTCTGCAGCCAACTTGACTAATGAGCGACCCATCGACGCCAGGGCACAGGAACAAGAGGACTCAGTGGAGTACTTGACCCCCAACTCACTTATCCTGGGGCGCACCGGACAGGGAGGAGACATACACGGAATCGACATGGAAACCCGCTCTTGGCGCAGACTGAGGGCTGTCCAGGCTGGAGTCGACAGGTTCTGGAAGAAATGGAGTGAACTGGCAGGACCAAACTTGTTCATACGACATAAGTGGCACCGAGCAGAGAGAAGTATCAAGGTTGGAGACGTAGTCTGGATTGCGGACCAGAACGCCCTAAGGGGGCAGTTCCGGCTCGGCCGGGTTGCTACAACATATCCAGACGAGAAGGGGGTTGTCCGGGATGCGGACATAACAACCTGCATGGGTCTTCCTGCTCCCATGGTTCCCAGGGCCCGGAGAAAGGACTCTAACATGCACACAACAATCATCATTTGCAGGGATGTGCGGAGGTTGGTGATCTTGATTCCTGCTGAAGACCAAGAGGAGGTAAGATAAGTCCTCACCATGGGTACCCAAAGACTGTGACTCTGTGTTCTTTGCTTAGCTAGCGGGTAACCCTGGGAGGCAACTGAGTGCTTCAAGGGCAAACCTACACTCAGTAGGAGGAAAGGTGGTGGAGCCTACCTCCTTAGTTAATACATATTTGTTTGTAAAGGCCTTTAGTTTGAAATTCTCACTGAGAGACTCAAGAGACTGTGCCCTCCTTGGATCTTTGATCAGTCGGCCAAGTGGGAGGTGTTGAGACTTCTAGCTCACTCAGGAAAAGAAAAAAGAGAAAATAATAATATATATATATAAATAGATAAAAGAGAAGCAAATGGGTCTGATGTGTTCAATTAAATGGGGAATGAGTGATTTCTTTAAGTTTCTTAGATGCTCGGATATGTTACGTTATGTGCGCATGCGCAGCTTCACTAGAGACTTAAATTATGGCACCTGGTAATCATTTCACTACAGACAATCATCAGGAGCACACAGCCCGTTGTTATGTAACTGCGAACTACTCACAGTCTAGTATTAATGTTTAAGTCACTTATATGTTTGAGCACTGAACTTTTACCTCACTGTGTCGGTGTTAGTTGGCCGAGAGTAACTTGTGGCTCGCTCGGTGCGGTAGCTCAGCGACCCAGATGCTGTATAGCATTAGGCTATCATTAACAGCCATTTGCGTTGTGCTGATTGTTCAGAGCACTCTGCTGGTTTCTGGTGGCGGTGGTGATAGCGGTGGTTTGGTTCGGTGATCCATGGTGGAGCGCCGCGTTGTGTTGCGTTTGTGCATGGGTGGGTCCTTTGGACAAGGCATGTGGTGGCATGGGTTCTGTGTCCTGTGGCAGCATCCGTGGTAACGGCGGAGTCGCTGTGCGCATGCTCCTCTGGCGCTAGGCATTCTGGGTGATGTAGTCAATGCTGTTTTAAGCCTGATTAGCCACATTTTTGATGGTGTAGGCTTATTTGATTTTCATTATTTACATTATTATTATATTATATTATTTGAATAATATTTACATTATATATTTGAATAATATATTGTCATTATTTGTTTGTTGTAATTCAGGTTTATGACCTGTGGTCATATGATTTAAAATAAAATTAAGGACAAAACACGAGTCATGACATTGTGTGCTTCCTGGTGAGCCTTTTCGGAGCTAAATAACGAAAAATCCTAACAAACAGAGTAGCAGCAGCGTAAAAAGATGGGGTGGGGGGGCAGTGCAAATAGTCCGCGTAGCCATGATTAGCTGTTCAGGAGTCTTATGGCTTGGGGGTAGAAGCTGTTGAGAAGTCTTTTGTACCTAGACTTGGCACTCCGGTACCGCTTGCCGTGCGGTAGCAGAGAGAACAGTCTATGACTAGGGTGGCTGGAGTCTTTGACAATTTTGAGGGCCTTGCTCTGACACCGCCTGGTATAGAGGTCCTGGATGGCAGGAAGCTTGGCCCCAGTGATGTACTGGGCCGTACGCACTACCCTCTGTAGTGCCTTGCGGTCGGAGGCCAAGCAGTTGCCATACCAGGCAGTGATGCAACCAGTCAGGATGCTCTCGATGGTGCAGCTGTAGAATTGTTTGAGGATCTGAGGACCCATGCCGAATCTTTTCAGTCTGCTGAGGGGGAATAGGCTTTGTCGTGCCCTCTTCACGACTGTCTTGGTGTGTTTGGACCATGATAGTTTGTTGGTGATGTGGACACCAAGGAACTTGAAGCTCTCAACCTGTTCCACTACAGCCCCGTCGATGAGAATGGGGGCGTGCTCAGTCCTCTTTTTTTTCCTGTAGTCCACAATCATCTCCTTTGTCTTGGTCACGTTGAGGGAGAGGTTGTTATCCTGGCACCACACGGCCAGGTCTCGGACCTACTCCCTATAGGCTGTCTCATCGTTGTCGGTGATCAGGCCTACCACTGTTGTGTCGTCGGTAAACTTAATGATGGTGTTGGAGTTGTGCCTGGCCATGCAGTCATGGTTGAACAGGGAGTACAGGAGGGGACTGAGCAAGCACCCCCGAGGGGCCCCCGTGTTGAGGATCAGTGTGGCAGATGTGTTGTTACCTACCCTTACCACCTGGGGGCGGCCCGTCAGGAAGTCCAGGATCCAGTTGCAGAGGGAGGTGTTTAGTCCCAGGATCCTTAGCTTAGTGATGAGCTTTGAGGGCACTATGGTGTTGAATGATGAGCTGTAGTCAATGAATAGCATTCTCACGTAGGTGTTCCTCTTGTCCAGGTGGGAAAGGGCAGTGTGGAGTGCAATAGAGATTGCATCATCTGTGGATCTGTTGGGGCGGTATGCAAATTGGAGTGGGTCTAGGGTTTCAGGGATAATGGTGTTGATGTGAGCCATGACCAGCCTTTCAAAGCACTTCATGGCTACAGGCGTCAGTGCTACGGGTCGGTAGTCATTTAGGCAGGTTATCTTAGTGTCCTTGGGCACGGGGACTATGGTGGTCTGCTTGAAACATGTTGGTATTACAGACTCAGTCAGGGACATGTTGAAAATGTCAGTGAAGACACTTGCCAGTTGGTCAGCACATGCTCGGAGTACACGTCCTGGTAATCCGTCTGGCCCTGCGGCCTTGTGAATGTTGACCTGCTTAAAAGTCTTACTCACATCGGCTACGGAGAGCGTGATCACATAGTCATCCGGGACAGCTGGTGCTCTCATGCATGCTTCAGTGTTGCTTGCCTCGAAGCGAGCATAGAAGTGGTTTAGCTCGTCTGGTAGGCATCACATCCCACTGGGCTGGAGAGGGACCGGGAGAAAGGGGAAATGGTAGAAGATTAATATATAACCTAATATGAAAATTATTTGAGGGTAAACAGTATTAAAAACAAATATATGTAATCAAACAAGCTCGACAGGTTAAGCTATATAATATTTACCCGAACACGCTTCCTAGGCACATCATGCTGAAATTATCAAGGAAATAAAGAAAAATATATATACTGTACCAGTCAAAAGTTTGGACACACCTACTCATTCAAGGGTTTTTCTTTATTTTTAAAATTTTTTACATTGTAGAATAATAGTGAAGACATCAAAACTATGAAATAACACTTATGGAATCATGTAGTAACAGAAAAGTGTTAAACAAATCTAAATATATTTTATAGTTCAGATTCTTCAAATAGCCACCCTTTGCCTTGATGACAGCTTTGCACACTCTGGGCATTCTCTCAACCAGCTTCACCTGGAATGCTTTTCCAACAGTCTTGAAGGAGTTCCCACATATGCTGAGCGCTTGTTGGCTGCTTTTCCTTCACTCTGCCGTCCGACTGATCCCAAACCATCTCAATTGGGTTGAGGTCGGGGGATTGTAGAGGCCAGGTCATCTGATGCAGCACTCCATCACTCTCCTTCTTGGTAAAATAGCCCTTATACAGCGTGGAGGTGTGTTGGGTCATTTTCCTGTTGAAAAACAAATGATAGTCCCACTAAGCCTAAACCAGATGGGATGCCGTATCGCTGCAGAATGCTATGGCAGCCATGCTGGTTAAGTGTGCCTTGAATTCTAAAATAAATCACAGATAGTGTCACCAGCAAAGCACCCCCACACCTCCTCCTCCATGCTTTACGGTGGGAACTACACATGTGGAGATCATCCGTTCACTCACAAAGACACGGCGGTTGGAACCAAAAATCTCCAATTTGGACTCCAGACCAACGGACTAATTTCCACCAGTCTAATGTCCATTGCTCGTGTTTCTTGGCCCAAGCAGGTCTCTTCTTCTTATTGGTGTCCTTTAGTAGTAGTTTCTTTGCAGCAATTCGACCATGAAGGCCTGATTCACACAGTCCCCTCTGAACAGTTGATGTTGAGAGGTGTCTGTTATTTGAACTCTGTGAAGCATTTATTTGGGGTTCAATTTCTAAGGCTGTTAACTCTAATGAACTTGTCCTCCAAACTCTGGGTCTTCCATTCCTGTGGCGGTCCTCATGAGAGCCAGATTCATCATAGCGCTTGATGGTTTTTATGACTGCACTTGAAGAAACTTTCAAGTTCTTGAAATGTTCCGTATTGACTGACCTTCATGTCTTAAACCAATGATGGACTGTTGTTTCTCTTTGTTTATGTGAGCTGTTCTTGCCATAATATGGACTTGGTCTTTTACCAAATAGGGCTGTCTTCTGTATACCCCCCACAACACAACTGATTGGCTCAAACGCATTAAGACGGAAAGGAATTCCACAAATTAACTTTTAAGAAGCACACCTGTTAATTATAAAGCATTCCAGGCGACTACCTCATGAAGCTGGTTGAGAGAATGCCAAGAGTGTGCAAAGCTGTCATCAAGGCAAAAGGTGGCTATTTGAAGAATCTCATATATAAAATATACTTTGATTTGTTTAACACTTTTTTGGTTACTACATGATTCCATATGTGTTATTTCATAGTTTTGATGTCTTCACTATTATTCTACAATAAGTAGAAAATAGTAAAAATAAGAAAAACCACTTGAATGAGTAGTAAACTTTTGACTGGTAGTGTATATATAAAAGCAACTATAAGCTTTCTCCTGGCTAGTAGCTATGCTGAACAAAAATATAAACGCAACATGCAACAATTTCAGTTCATATAAGGAAATCAGTCAATTGAAATACATTAATTAGGCCCTAATCTATGGATTTCACGACTGGGAATACAGATATTCATCTGTTGGTCACCGACACCTTTAAAAAAAGTAGGGGCGTGGATCAGAAAACCAGTCAGTATCTGGTGTGATCAACATTTACCTCATGCAGTGCGAAACATCACCTTCACGTAGAGTTGATCAGGCTGTTGACCATGGCCTGTCGAATGTTGTCCCACTCCTCTTCAATGGCTGTGCGAAGTTGCTGGATATTGGCGGGAACTGGAACACGCTGTCGCACATGTCGATCCAGAGCATCCCAAACATGCTCAGTGGGTGACATGTCTGGTGAGTATGCAGGCCATGGAAGAACTGAGACATTTTCAGCTTCCAGGAATTGTGTACAAATCCTTGTAACATGGGGCCGTGCATTATCATTCTGAAACATGAGGTGATGGCGGCGGATGAATGGTACGACAATGGGCCTCAGGATTTCGTCAAGGTAAAATGTAATTGTGTTCGTTGTCCGTAGCTTATGCCTGCCCATTCCATAACCACACCTCCACCATGGGGCACTCTGTTCATAATGTTGACATCAGCAAACCGCTCGCCCACACGACGCCATACACACTGTCTGCCATCTGCCCCGTACAGTTGAAACCGGGATTAATCCTTGAAGAGCACACTTCTCCAGCGTGCCAGTGTCCATCGAAGGTGAGCATTTGCCCACTGAAGTCGGTTACGACGCATAATTGCAGTCAGGTCAAGACCCTGGTGAGGACGACGAGCACGCAGATGAGCTTCCCTGAGACGGTTTCTGACAGTTTGTGCAGAAATTCGTCAGTTGTGCAAACCCACAGTTTCATCACTGTCCGGGTGGCTTATCTCAGTCGATCCCACAGGTGAAGAAGCCGGATGTGGAGGTCCTGGGCTGGCGTGGTTACACGTGGTCTGCAGTTGTGAGGCCGGTTGGGCGTACTGCCAAATTCTCTAAAATGGCTTATGTTAGAGAAATTAACATTACATTCTCTGGCAACAGCTCTGTTGGACATTCCTGCAGTCAGCATACCAATTGCACGCTCCCTCAAAACTTGAGACATCTGTGGCATAGTGTTGTGTGACAAAACTGCACATTTTAGAGGGGCCTTTTATATTCCCCAGTACAAGGTCCACCTGTGTAATGATCATACTGTTTAATCAGCTTCTTGATATGCCACACCTGTCAGGTGGATCGATTATCTTGTCAAAGGAGGAATTCTCACTAACGGATATAAAAAGATTTGTGCAGAACATTTTAGAGAAATACGCTATTTGTGCGTATGAAACATTTCTGGAATCTTTTATTTCAGCTCATGAAACATGGGACCAACGCTTTACATGTTGCATTTATATTTTGGTTCAGTGTATGAATACCGACAATACGCTCACGTGATATTTAAAATATGACACACAATTGTTTTTCTCCATCATGTTTTGATTGATGTAAGTTATAGGTATTAGTTCTAAAATGACAACAGTGCATGATGTAGTATGTAAAATGCCACTTACAGACAGCGGTGCAGGGATTGGGGCACTTGCAGACACGGTGTAGGAAGCATGTTGGACTGTAGTGGGAGCACACCCACTTTTCAAGATGGTGGCAAGCATGTCTTCATTCTCTAATCAGTGTTTGCAGCTTAAAAGCTTTTTGTCTCCATTTACCTTAGTTTCATCTGGCTGTGAATAGGACAATAGTGCAATATTGCATATAGAGCTTTTAAGGAGACATAAAAAACAGGTCTGCTGAAACTTTTGAGGCCTACTTGGATATACCTGGGCATCCTACTCTGCACTGGGACCTGCACTGGGGCATTATCTGAGCAGACACCTGCCTACTGATGCTTTTATCCTTCCACTTGACATTGTGCCTTGGATGTTTTTGGACTTCTACTCCACTTGGTTTAGCCTACTTGTATTTACTATTTTTGACTCTCCCGCGACCCGGTGTTGCGCTTGCCTCCCTCCCGGCTTTCCACCGGCCTGTACTGGAAACTATATCCCTTCCAAGGTACTTCTCTCCTGGCTATCATACTGGTAACATGGCCTCCGTTGTGTTGCTGTTTTGATGGGCCCCACCATTTAATAACATTGAGTAAGTCATCGCCTTCTCCTTGCTGTTGTTATGCTGGAGAGTTTTGTGCCTTGGTTGTGTTTATTGTGGGTCCTAGTGCTGGCTGGTTTCTAGTCTGTGGTTGGGTTCTGGCTTTCTGCCTATAACTGTGGTAATCCTACAAACTGTGTGATTCAATCTAACTATCACACTGTGTGGATTGATTTACTTTTAGCTGATTCCTCGCCAACCTATTTTATTTGTGTGGATTTTAACTGACTTTTTCCAAAATGGTGTCTACCACTTTCTGCCATATGGGGAAACTGACTTTTTCCAGATTGGTGGCTACCACCTTCAGAGACTTCGGTGAACGTTTCATCCCATGTGGGAGATACACCTATTTTATTGACCGGCCAAATTTCCAATGTGGAAACTGTCAGCTTATTGAGGAATATATGTCTGAGCTGGATATCCAGAGTAAGCAAATTGAGACATTGCAGAGTATCCTGGATAGGTCCCACTCGAAGACCTTTTCCACTTCTCAGCCTGGTTGTAGTGCCACTGCCTCGCCATCGTGTCGCGACTCTCTGACTGACTGGCCAGGGCTGGCCTGCAAAGACCCCTCCCTAGTGAAGTCACCTCTCCCCTTCCATCTCACCCAGCCTTCCCACCGGCCCTTCCCATGCTCCTTCATCCTCTACCCTGTCTCCTTAGGGTCCAGCTCAGGGGGCTTGTACCACAGGCCTGTACCCCCTGTGCTCCCTCTCACATCAGGCCTCGAGGGTGTCTGAGGCTCCAGCCCCCTACCCTGCTCGGAGGGCTTCTATTGATGATGTGGGTCCTCCATCCCCCATCTCCTGTCGGTCCTCAAGGAGGCAGACATCCACGACAATTCACCTTCCTCCAGCTCTCATCATTAGTAGTTACATGGTGAGGCACATCTCGGTTCCTGGAGCAAAAACCCTGTGCTAACTGGGGGGTACGGTGAAGGATATCACAGGATTTATTCCGTCCGTCCTAAAGCCAAGGGCTGCTGCTGTTGTAGTGCATGTAGGATCAAATGATATCAAAAAGGGCAAATCAGAGCTACTGAAACAGGATTTTATTGAGCTGATCAACACCCTGAAAGGCTCTGAAAATCAGCAGATTATCTCTGGCCCCGTGCCGTCGCTGGATTGTGGCTGCGAAAGGTTCAGCAGGCTCTTTTCATATCTGGGTTAAAGACTACTTCCACTTTTGGAAACAGAAGATGCTCTACAGAGATGATGGACTCCACCCAAGCTATCTAGGAGCCTGGACCCTCTATTCAAATTTCAAGACCGCGTTAAGATATTGACTCAGAGACAGACCAAGCCCCACTCAGGTAATACCTCCCATCCTTTCTTAGCATCGTGGTCCTCTGTAGCTCAGCTGGTAGAGCACGGCGCTTGTAACGCCAAGGTAGTGGGTTCGATCCCCGGGACCACCCATACACAAAAATGTATGCACGCATGACTGTAAGTCGCTTTGGATAAAAGTGTCTGCTAAATGGCATATTATTATATTATTATTGTCATCGTACTGTTGTCTATACTACCAGGGGTGTTGTAATCTTGTACCCATTTGTTTGAACTCCATTCTTAGATATGCTATTGTTAGCTCAAAAGAAAAGAAAAGCCCACTGTGTTCTGCTCACCCAGTACTATTAGTTCAAATCACATAGAGGGCTTGGGCTGTTGCACGATGGCAACCAAAGCTCATGTAGGTCAGTTTATGACATTCCATCATTGGTTACTTTGGAAGGACCACCAGGGGGCAGGCTGTGCCCACTGATAGTAGCCCAGCCCGGCATGTGAGTAGAGGGAATCAGAGGCAGTTAAGCACACCTGGCGGCACTAATCACTGATTCTCTTCCTCCTACATTAGATACGGGAGAACCAGTAGTAGGGGAAAGCTCGGTGGAAAGAGCCAGACGGTTTGTGTGAACGCCTGAACAAGGCGATTAAAAGCATGTTGAGAAGAGTTGTGTCCAGAGACAGGAAAAACTGGGACATGCTTCTGCCCCACTTAATGTTTGCCCTGTGAGAAGTACCACAGGCATCCACAGGGTTTTCCCTGTTCTAATTGCTGTACGGCAGATCATGTCGAGGGATCCTCGACTTAGCCAAGGAGACCTGGGAAACGCAACTCTGCCCATTCCGGTCGACGATAGAACATGTTACCCTGATGCGGGACCGACTGTTGGCAATCTGGCCCATAGTAAAGGAGCATATGGAGAAGGTGCAACAGACTCAAGTACGAGCCTACGATAAGTCGGCGACACCCAGGGAGTTCGCCGTGGGAGAGGAAGTGATGATACTCATGCCCACAGCCGAACACCGCTTGATGACGCAGTGGAGGGCGCCTTACGAGGTAACAAAGAGGTTCTCACCGGTCAATTACCGCATCAAGCAACCCGACAGGAGGAAGAAGGACCAACCCTATCATGTCAACCTGCTGAAGAAGTACCATGAAAGAGAGGAGGGTGTGGCTTTGATGGCAGTGGAGGACGAGGGAAAAAAGGAGGCCCCACTACAGGTACGCCATGGTCGAAATCTCCTGCCAGAGCAGTCAAGACAGCTAGAGAAGCAGTGTATTATCTTCCTCCCCAGGACAAACAGGGTCCTGTTTAACCATATCCACACTGAACCAGGCAAAAAGGTGCATATCCGGCCATACCGGATTCCCGAGGCCCGCCGAGCCATCGTGAACAACGAAGTAAGTGAGATACTGAGGATGTGGGTGATCGAGCCATCTACGAGCGATTGGTCCAGTCCCATAGTCCTGGTCCCCAAACCCAACAGTAGTATGAGGCTCTGCAATGACTTTAGGGGCTTAAACACCATCTCTACGTTCGATGCGTATCCCATGCCACGCGTGGATGAACTCTTGGAGCGCTTGGGAAAGGCCAAGTTCATCACCACCCTGGATCTGACAAAGGGATATTGGCAAGTGCCAGTGGCTCCAGAGGACCGTCCAAAGACTGCCTTCGCCACACCGGAGGGGCTTTTTCAGTATGTGAGGATGCCCTTCGGACTGCATGGCACCGCGGCGACTTTCCAACGCCTCATGGATGCCATTCTATGGTCACATCAAGAGTATGCAGCGGTGTACATAGACGATGTGGTCACCCACAGCGAGGACTGGGATAGCCACCTCCGGCAATTGCGGGTGGTGCTTGTGAGCTTGAAGGCTACAGGGCTAACAGCCAATCCCCAAACATGCTGCCTGGGTCTTTCCGAAGCGGAATACCTGGGATACACCGCGGGAACGGAAAAGTACGTCCACGGGCAGAAAAGTCCAGGGCTATTCGGGACTGGCCTCGGCCCCAGATGAAGCTGGACGTCCGAGCCTTCTTGGGAATAACGGGATACTATCGTTGTTTCATCCCTGGATATGCCACCCCCTTCACAAATCTCATCAAGAAAAACCTGCCAAACCGTGTAGCCTGGAAGGAGGAGACGGAAAACACCTTGGACAAGTTATTCCAATTTCTACTGCCTCCTCTATTACAAATAGGGATAGACCAAATGGTGCAATTCTATGCAATCTTATAGCCATACCAACTATGTCAATATCAACCATCAGACAGGGCCTGCAACCGCCTATTGAACATAGCTTGTTTGAGTTGGAGACTCCATGTGACTTTTTAAATATTGTAAAGGATTTGGATTGATGCATCTGAACATTAGGAGCTTACTTCTTAAACTGGATTACATCAAGATCTGGGCTATGCAGACAAATCTGGACATTCTGGTATTGACGGAAACTTGGATCCCTGGGGACCTTTTGGACTCTGATATTAATATTGAGGGATATAATGTGTTCAGAGCTGACAGACAGGGTAGAGGTGGTGGAGTGGCCATTCTTATATCAAATCATTTCTCTGTCTCTTTACTGAAATCGATTTCCCTTGCCAAAACATTTGAGCTACTCTCTTTAAGCCTTTGTCTGGGCAAAAATGTATCTATAACTGTTATAGGGGTCTACCGTCCTCCCTCTGCTAACTTTTGTGCACTCGAGGAGTTAACTAGTTTGTTGTCTTCTTTTACTAAACCAGAAGTTATTATCCTGGGTGACCTTAATTATGATTGGGAAATGAAGGCTTCAGACAATCTAAAAGACGTGTAATAATCTAAACTTAACCCAGCTGGTGACTAAGCCTACACGGCCCAACCCTACATATCCTTCAAAGTCAACTCTGATTGATCTTATTATAACAAACAAACCAGATAAATATGTTTCTACTGGTGTCTTTGCCCCCGTGTCATCACAAAGAGGTACTTTAAAAACTTCAGTGAACAGGCTTTTTTACATTATCTTTATTTTAGTGACCTTGATTATATTTCAGCTATCCCTGAACCTGATTTAGCTTTCAGCCTTTTTGTCTTCAATACTATTGTGAATAATCATGCTCCCTTCAAAAAACTAAGGGTTAAAGGTAGGTCGATTGCCTGGTACACTCCGGAATTATCAGAAGTCATTCATAAAATAGATAATGCTTGGGTCAAGGCCAGAAACACAGGCTTCGGCCCGGACTGGCAAGTTTTTAAGCAACTGAGGAGTCATTGTGTAAGACATATCAGAAAGGCTAAATCTGATTATTATGTAACTGCTCTTTCGGATTGTAATGGAAACCTGGCTAAATTCTGGAAAACTGTCAAATCCCTGAACGGTTCTACTTCCTCCTCTCTGCCACAACAAAGTCCTGGATGCTTTGCTAGCAATAGACAACAAGAAATCCAACGAGGCTCACCAATTGGATCCTGGTCCGCTTAAGTGTGCAGCGCCCATCATTGTTGGCTTAATAAACCACATTTTTAAAACATTGTTATCAGGAAATATTCAAAAAAGTATGGAAATCAGCTCATGTGCTACCACTTCATAAGGGCGGGGATAGTAGTGATCTTAATAATTATCGCCCCATTTCAAGGCTTCCTTTTCTAGCTAAGATTCTTGAATCCTTGGTACTATATATGTATAACATTCTTATTTTTATCTGAAAAATGTACTTTGAATGTAAACTAATCAGGGTTTAGGCCTGGGCATAGCACTATTACAGCAAACACTTTAGATCCTGTCAATGCTTTAGACACTAAAATGAAATGTGCTGCTTTGTTTATGGACCTGTCAAAAGCTTTTGATACTGTTGATCATGCTATTTTATTGAATAAGTTGTCCTCGATAGGCCTGAGCTCTGAAGCCTGTTCATGGTTTCATGATTATCTTAGTGACAGAACTCAGGCCATCGTGATTGATTGGTTTAAGTCTGAATTTCTTGAAGTGCATAAAGGTGTACCAAAGGGGTTGATTTTGGGACCTGTTCTCTTCACTATTTATATAAAAACCATTGGTCAATCTGTTAAATTGTTTAAACTTAATCTATATGAGGATTATACTATTACTGTATGTATGCTATTGCACTGACTGTTGATCTGTCTGTATCATTTTTACATTTACATTTTAGTCATTTAGCAGACGCTCTTATCCAGAGCGACTTACAGTTAGTAAGTGCATACATTATTTTTTTATTTTATTTTTCATGCTGGCCCCCCGTGGGAATCGAACCCACAACCCTGGCGTTGCAAACACCATGCTCTACCAACTGAGCTACATCCCTGCCGGCCATTCCCTCCCCTACCCTGGACGAATTGTGCGCCACCCCATGGGTCTCCCGGTCACGGCCAGCTACGACAGAGCCTGGATTCAAACCAGGATCTCTAGTGGCACAGCTAGCACTGCGATGCAGTGCCTTAGACCACTGCTCCACTCGGGAGACGTATCAACACTACAGTCAGATTTTATAGCTATGCAAGAATCCCTTGCCGATTTAAAACTTGTGATTAATACGGGCAAAACTAAATACATGTTGTTTTTAAACTCTCATAAGAATGTTTCAGATGAACTACATGTTCACTCAATAGATGGTTCTCCAATGTTCCCACATTTAAATACTTAGGCATTTGGATTGATATGGATTTGAAGATTAAAAAACAGATAGTTGAGTTGGTTAAGAACATAAGATTTAAAGTTGGCTTTATCTACAGAAACAGATTGTGCCTTTCTCTAAGCAGTAGGAAGCAGATTATTCAGTCAACCTTTTTATCTATTCTTGATTATGGTTTATATTATTTATCAAAGTGCAGCTGCTACTACTCTTAAACCTTTGGATGCCATCTATGATACTACATATTGCCCTTCGTTTTGTTACAGGTGACAGTTGTGATACTCATCACTGCATCCTGTATCAAAAGGTTGGCTGGACTTCACTAAAAACCTGTAGATCTCTACATTACTCCCTTTTTGTTTACAAGGCCCTACTTCATACATTTCCGTCTTCTCTAACTTTGCTGTTGAAGTATAGACACCTGAGTTGCCTAACCCGTTCACAGGATTGGTTAACTCTTGAGGTTCCTAGGGTCTCCAACGAACTAGGTAAATCTGCTTTTAATTTAATGCACCGTATTGCTGGAACAAAATTCAAATTACATTTCATCTTAATGTTCTGGTGCCGTTTAGAGTATAGATTGGGGAATATTTGGAGAGGAATGTAACAGTTGTTATGGGTGATTTGTGATGTTTTACTTGTGCTTCCCATAACTGTTTTTATATTTTAATGTGTGTGTATATACAGTGCATTAGGAAAGTATTCAGACCCATTGACTTTTTCCACATTTAGTTACGTTACAGCCTTATTCTAAAATTGATTAAATAGATTTTTCCCCTCATCAATTTACACACAATACCCCATAATGACAAAGCAAAAACAGGTTTTAATAAATTTTTGCAAGTTTATAAAAATAAATAAATGAAATATCACATTGAAATAAGTACTCAGACCCTTTACTCAGAACTTTGTTGAAGCACCTTTGGCAGCAATTACAGCCTCGAGTCTTCTTGGGAATGAAGCTAAAAGGTTGGCACACCTGTATTTGGGGAGTTTCTCCCATTCTTCTCTGCAGATCCTCTCAAGCTCTGTCAGGTTGGATGAGGAGCGTCGCTGCACAGCTATTTTCAGGTCTCTCCAGAGAAGGGTTCAAATCCGAGCTCGGGCTGGGCCACTCAAGGTCATTCAGAGACTTGTCCCAAAGCCACTCCTGCGATGTCTTGGCTGTGTGCTTAGGGTCATTGTCCTGTTGGAAGGTGAACCTTCGCCCCCAGTCTGAGCTCCTGAGCGCTCTGGAGCAGGTTTTCATCAAGGAGCTCTCTGTACTTTGCTCCGGTCATCTTTCCCCCGATCCTGCCGCTATAAAACATCCCCACAGCATGATGCTGCCACCACAATGCTTCACCATAGGGATGGTGCCAGGTTTCCTCCAGATGTGACGCTTGGCATTCAGGACAAAGAGTTAAATGTTGGTTTCATCAGACACAAAATCTAGTTTCTCATGGACTGAGAGTCCTTTAGGTGCCTTTTGGCAAACTCCAAGTGGGCTGTCATGTGCCTTTTACTGAGGAGTGGCTTTCGTCTGGCCACTGTACCATAAAGGCCTGATTGGTGGAGTGCTGCAGAAATGGTTGTCCTTCTGGAAGGTCCTTCCATCTCCACAGAGGAACTCTGGAGCTCTGTCAGAGTGACCATCTGGATTTTGGTCACCTCCCTGACCAAGGCCCTTCTCCCCCGATTGCTCAGTTTGGCTGGGCGGCCAGCTCTAGGAAGAGTCTTGCTGGTTCCAAACTTCTTTCATTTAAGAGTGATGGAGGCCACTGTGTTCTTGGGGATCTTCAATGCTGCAGACATTTTTTGGTACCCTTCCCCAGATCTTTTCCTCGACACAATCCTGTCTCGGAGAGCTACGGACAATTCCTTCGACCTCATGGCTTGGTTTTTGCTCTGACATGCACTGTCAACTGTGGGTCCTGATATAGACAGGTGTGTGCCTTTCCAAATCATGTCAATCAATTGGACTTACCACAGGTGGACTCCAATGAAGTTGTAGAAACATCTCAAGGATGATCAATGGAAACAGGATGTACCTGAGCTCAATTTCGAGTCTCATGGCAAAGGGTCTGAAGATGTATGTATATAAGGTATTTCTGTTTTTTATTTTTAATACATTAGCAAACATTTCCCAATTTTTCACTTTGTCATTATAGGGAATTGTGTGTAGATTGTTGAGGAAAAATATGAATTTAATCCTGTAAGGCTGTAACATAACAAAATGTGGAAAAAGTCAAGGGGTCTGAATATTTTCCGAATGCACTGTATGTATGTAATGTGTAAATTTGTTTTGTATTGTGCAGGGCACATTTGAAAAAGAGACCTAGGTCTCAATATGTCTTAACTGGTAAAATAAAGGTAAAATATTTGTTTTAAAATTAAAGAAATAGCGGTGGGGGCACTCACAGAGGCCAGAGGAAGGGTTGAGGCACTCACAGAGCCCAGTGCATGGGTGGGGGCACTCAGAGGCTGTAGACAACTTGGCCGGGCTACGGACATGTGTTTGTAAAAATGATGTAGTTGCATTATGATTATTTAAGGTTTTACTGTTATAAAAACAGATCAATATAAACCAAGCTTTTGACAGGTTAGCTTGTATTTTATTTATACGTGAGCAGGCTTCCTTGCCAAGTGAAGGTTTGGTCTTGCTGCAGACACTTGAGAGTCCCCAAAGTCGTTGCTTATTGAACTGCAAAAGAGCGAGAAAACCTAATGGTCACAATGAACAGAGGAGGAAACCAAGTCACCTGTCAAAAGGATTATCTGAATCAATGTTCTATCATGGCAGCAAAGCCATAGTAGTTGAGGAAAAATTGTGACAATATTTTAAAATATTTACCATTGACAACAAGTTCAATGCAGTCCTTAATGGAGGAGTCTAAACCGCACATACAGACGCAGGCGCTGGCGGAGCTGTAGGTTCTGGACCAGCAGGTCCACTGGTAGAGACCTGCTTAAAATATAGGGGGAAAAATACAGAGACAACACTAGAGTATGGTATCTAATTTCAGTAAATCAGAAAAGAGATTACATGTTGTTTTAGCCTATAAGCTTGATGAATTTTACCTCCTTGGGGTGAAATCCACAGACACCTCTCAGAAGCCCCCCGAGCAGAGTTGTCCACAGACCTGCATTGGACAATTCTCTATCTGTAGAAATATATAAGGAAGCCTGTGTTAGGAAGTTCCCGGCTGGTGACTTCAGCATCTCACAGCACTCTCAAGCAGCTCACCCCACTACCCATCCCCCACACTCGAAACCGGGAGTCAACGGGTGATGAACTCTAGCTTTCTCTGGAACAGGTTGTGATTGGTTGACAAGATCACAGCTTGGGACTTTGACACTGTAAACTCTATTTGGTGCAATATGCAATGACAATTTGATGGCCAAATATTATAATAAAGTTGCTGTTCATTAGTAATAAAGACCTACCAGTATCCCTTCTTTCTTTTCTTTCCAAAACTATTGAGCGTGCCGTCTTTAGCCAACTCTCTTGCTATCTCTCTCAGAATGACCTTCTTGATCCAAACCAATCAGGTTTCAGGACTGGTCATTCAACTGAGACTGCTCTTCTCTGTGTCACGGAGACTCTCCGCACTGCTAAAGCTAACTCTCTCTCCTCTGCTCTTGTCCTTCTAGACCTGTCTGCTGCCTTTGATACTGTGAACCATCAGATCCTCCTCTCCACCCTCTCCGAGATGGGCATCTCCGGCGCGGCTCACTCCTGGATTGCGTCCTACCTGACCGGTCGCTCCTACCAAGTGGCGTGGCGGGAAGCTGTCTCCGCACCACGTGCTCTCACCACTGGTGTCCCCCAGGGATCGGTTCTGGGCCCTCTCCTTTTCTCCCTATACACCAAGTCACTTGGCTCTGTCATATCCTCACATGGCCTTTCCTATCATTGCTACGCTGACGATACACAACTAATCTTCTCCTTTCCCCCTTCTGATAACCAGGTGGCGAATCGCATCTCTGCATGTCTGGCAGACATATCAGTATGGATGACGGATCACCACCTCAAGCTGAACCCTGGCAAGACGGAGCTGCTCTTCCTCCCGGGGAAGGACTGCCCGTTCCATGATCTCGCCATCACGGTTGACAACTCCGCTGTGTCCTCCTCCCAGAGTGCGAAGAGCCTAGGCGTGACCCTGGACAACACCCTGTCGTTCTCCGCCAACATCAAGGCGGTGACCCGCTCCTGCAGGTTCATGCTCTACAACATTCGGAGAGTGCGACCCTGCCTTACACAGGAAGCGGCGCAGGTCCTGGTCCAGGCACTTGTCATCTCCCGTCTGGACTACTGCAACTCGCTGTTGGCTGGGCTCCCTGCCTGTGCCATTAAACCCCTACAACTCATCCAGAATGCCGCAGCCCGTCTGGTGTTCAACCTTCCCAAGTTCTCTCACGTCACCCCCCTCCTCCGCACACTCCACTGGCTTCCAGTTGAAGCTCGCATCCGCTACAAGACCATGGTGCTTGCCTATGGAGCAGTGAGGGGAACGGCACCTCTGTACCTTCAGGCTCTGATCAGTCCCTACACCCAAACGAGGACATTGCGTTCATCCACCTCTGGCCTGCTGGCTCCCCTTCCTCTGCGGAAGCATAGCTCCCGCTCAGCCCAGTCAAAACTGTTCGCTGCTCTGGCACCCCAATGGTGGAACAAGCTCCCTCACGACGCCAGGACAGCGGAGTCACTCACCACCTTCCGGAGACATTTGAAACCCCACCTCTTTAAGGAATACCTGGGATAGGATAAAGTATTCCTTCTAACCCCCCCCCCCCCCAAATTGTAAAGTGGTTATCCCACTGGCTATAGGGTGAACGCACCAATTTGTGAGTCGCTCTGGCTAAGAGCGTCTGCTAAATGACGTTAATGTGCCCTTGAGCAAGGCACTTAACCCTAATTGCTCCTGTAAGTCGCTCTGGTTAAGAGCGTCTGCTAAATGACTAAAATGTAAAAAATGTAAACCTATATTTAATGACAGGTTTTTCTAGTAATACAGTATGTTTTCTAGATGAACACAAAGTTCAAATGTCATAAGCCTTTGCATGTTTGCGATTATCTCTTGTCATAATACATACCTTCTGAAAGAGGTCATACCACCTCTTCTTCCTCTGGGAGCTAGCCTGTTGCCCGCATCAGCAGGCCAAACCCCTGTGGTGCCAAATGACAGTAAGCGGGACATCCACTCCCTTATGGGGCTTTTTAGACATCTGAAACCAACAGGATGAATGTATCACACTACCACAACAACAATTAGCCATACATAGCAAACCTAATGTAAACTAGGCTAATATAGTCAGCCTACGAGAATACATGGTGTTATTGGGAAATTAGTCAGTATTCAATCAAGTAGGTTAATCAAGCATCATGGCAAATTTGTCAACTTAGGCTATATCAGCTAGACTATATAATGGACTGACTGATTTTAAATGATTTTTGTTTTATTTTTAACTTTATTTTGACAGGGAAGTCATACTGAGACTAGGGTCTCTTTTACAGATGAGCCCTGCATAAATACATCAGCACATACAATTTACAAAATTACAAAACATATTAAGAAAAACAGACACATTTCTCAACATAGAGGTCTCCAATCATTACTCTGAACTGACCAAGGGGGACCAGAACATCTAATTTCAGAGAGCACTGTAAGTTGTTCCACATAAAGGGTGCAAAAAAAAACTAAAAGCAGCTTTACCCAACTCTGTGGAGACTGAAGGGGCCTCCAAGCCTTGGACTGGGTTTGGTAATTTGTAAGTCTAAATTGAATTAATGATGATAGATACATAGGAAGTTTCTGCATGAGTGCTTGTAGATGAACACAAGAAAATGCTGCTCTCTCCTTGCATACAAAGAGGCCCAACCCACCTTTTGATACAAAACACAATGATGAGTTCTATAACCATCACCAGTAATAAATACATGGAAAACAGCATCTACTGGTTTATGTGTAGATGCTGCTGCATGCATATAGATAATATCCCCATAATCTAAAATAGACATAAGTGGCCTAGACAATTTCAATTTCCTTCCTATCAACAAAAGTCAGACATGCTTTGTTTTTGTAAAAGAAACCAACCTTGAACTTCAACTTCTTCACCAGCTCAGTGACGTTTTTTAAATGACAGTTTGTCATCAAGCCAGGTACCAAGATATTTGTAGGAAGGAACTCACTCAATTTGTGTACAGTTCAAAATAGTCATTACAAAATCATTTAAATCTGGGTTATGGGACCTATAAAAAGCATGCATTTTGTTTTGTTTGCATTTAGCACTAACTTTAGATCCAATAGTGACCTCTGCAGTTCTTGAAAATCAGACTTCAAACGTGAAAAGGCTTGCCTAACCCGTGGAGCAATGGAATACAACACTGTATCATCTGCATACAAATGAATATGACTTTTTTTTACAGAATTACCAATGTTATTTATATCAGTAGAGGCTCCTCAGAGGAGGAAGGGGAGGACCATCCTCCTCAGTGAAATGTCCTCTTTTTTTTTTTTAATAGCTCAACATTAAAAATGTTATCCTTTTAAGATAAAACTATACTAAATGTATTCATATGTCACCAAATAATTTATTAATATACACTGTTTTGCAATGAAGGTCTACAGTACCTTCAACAGCATTGTCTGGGGTAGCACCATGGTGTAGCTGGAGGACAGCTAGCTTCCGTCCACCTCTGGCTACATTGACTTCAATACAAAACCTAGGAGGCTTGTAGTTCACACCCCCTTCCATAGACATGCATGGTAAGTATGACCACTTCCGGAGGATGTCCTCCAACCAATCAAAGCTTTGCAGTATGAACCCACATCTTGTCCATCCAATCATGTAATTAGGATCAGAGAACGAACCTAGTGTGTTGTATTGGGATTGTGCCTTAGAGCATTATGGGGGTTATATGTGTTGAGAAGCTTGGTGACATTGTGGGATAGATTAAGAGTGATAATTTTAGCATTTTTTTTATTCAATTCAAATTAGTTTTTTCAAATGACAGGAGACGGAGGAGGTATATTATAAATTGTTTTATTCAGTTAGTGCAATTTATTTAAATTTGCCTTGCTAACTTCAGTAGCTAGCTAGCTACCAGCACGAGTGTGCAGTTTTCTCTGCCAGAATGGCCAACGCTGCCGAAAATGTTGTGGACTTTTTATTGAAGAACCCCTTTCATTCTCTGGGGTACACGGAAAAGGTGCGAATTAAAAGCGAGGGTCGACCTCTGCTAGAGATCAGTTTCATGAAGATGGATGAAAAGGTGATGACGTTCAATACCAATTGGTATCAAAAGTATAGCTGCTTAACAGGGAGCCTTTCATCAAGCCTCCTGTATTGCTGGCCTTGCCTGCTTTTTGGAAAGTCTGAGCCTTGGTCGAAAGGTGGGTACAGTGACCTGAAGAACATCTATCGTTCAGCTAAAGGGCAAAACAAAAGCAGGGAGCATATAAATGCCCACATCAGATTCAAGCTTCTGGGAAAAAGCGGCATCGATTATGACGAAGGTCTGCGTATTCAAACTGCGCAACACAACGAGAAAGTAAGAAGAAACAGAGATGTTCTCATGCTGCTTATCAACACCACTGCGTTTTTAGGCATGCAAGAATGTGCTTTTAGAGGACACAACGAGAGGGAAAGTTCCGCCAACAAGGGCCACTACAAGGAGCTTGCAGAGGTAATTGCACGTTACGATGCTTTACTTGCTGAACATATTGAACTTTCAACGGTTTTTTCTGGGATGTCCAAAACAATTCAGAATGATTTGATAGCTTCCATCGCATCATCCATTAAAAGTTAGATTAAAGAGAGAGGTTGACGCGGCGCATTTTTTCGCGTGCTCTCAAGTAGGCTTTCAATTTCCTTCGGTATTTATTTAGCAAAGAGGATAACACATAATCACTCCGGACAGACACAAGCAAAAACTCATGACATAAATGCTGCAGCAGCCTAGGCTACACCTAAACATTAGAAATCTGACATGCTGTATAGGATGAAAACAAGACTATTTATCAGTCTGATCAACTGTAGGCTACTAATAAGAGCAGCTGCATACAGCCTATGCGCCCAGTCCATGTTGTCATGGTAAACTAATTGGTCACGTTATGTATATATAGTCCATTTGTGTGTCAGGAGAAAATGTGAATGTGATCAATTTTAGTTTATATTGAAAATGTTGCTAGTTAGGCTGCCTATATACGTTTTTAATCCAAAATTATTAACTAGAATTAATCAATCAACATAATAGTGATGACAGATGTGAATAAATGTTTTAGAATGCCTACAGTTGCATAGACCTGCATGATGCAAACATGCATAAAGCAAGCTCAGCCCTGTGAGTTCTATTGTCTATCAGTTGTTGTCTATGTGTCTGGGTAGAGGAAATTCCCCTCCTAATCTAGTCTAATTTATATGAAGAAATATAAGGTAGCTGCAGTTTGACAGGGTTTTCATCCCCCCCCCCCAGGGCCAGGAGTTTTTTCCAGGAGTTTTTTAAAACCATGTGACCTTATTAGGAAACACTGGTCCCATCATAGCCCATATAAAACCTTTTTACAACTGATTAATCACTGTCATACCTTATAGGGTCCAGAGTTTTCCTAGTTAGGTTAACATATAAGGAAAAACTCCAGGCCCCAGGGGGTAATAATTGTCCCACTGCTCTGGGACCTATGGTGCCACCAGTCTGCTTGCAGTTGTCAGTTATCGTCAGGTATGTGGAAGATCAGGGTTTTATGGTGTCAAGTGGGCGAGATGCGCAGTCTGTGTTTGACTTTATGAATTTTGAGATGTCTGACTCCACTCCACTACCATTGTCAACTTTTTCCTGACTTGAACTGAAGCCACGTCTCATGTGCCCGCTCATCCACTGGCACGTTGAATGTTCCCCTCCAAGCACTGTGAGTACCCCTATCAATTTTCTCTCATTACTGTATGTAGAGTCAATCACATACATAAACACAATCACATTATTACACATCAATGATTTTACTCCTTGCTTGGACTAACTCATTCTTAGCTCTTTTGTCTAACTGTGTAGTGTGTTGTGTTATTGTTTTTTGTCTTCTCAGTCAAATCCTGTACTGCACTGGTCAAGCCTCTGAACACCTCAACTCATGCCTCATACCCTCATTCAATCACTGCTGTGATCCCTTTCCAGCCCTCTCATTAACCATAATATTGTACTATAAATGTCTTTATTAAATGGTTTAGGTTAATATAATTAGTCTTTGATGAATTTTGAAACACACTTTGTCGTCTCCCTGCGTTCCGCGCCTATACCGTGTGTCTCCCATCCACCTAAATTGTTCAAGTCACCAGCCTTCACTGATTTATATAGAATGTTAACAGTAGTGGGCTGTGTCTCGAACCTTGGGGCACTCCTTTATGTAACTCAAGGAACTCAGATTTGACCCCATCTACCTTGATGGCATGAGTTCTGTCATTGAGATAATTATGAAACCATCTGCAAGCATCAGTACCCAACCCTATCGAGGACCGCTTATTCATCAGAATAACATGGTCTACAGCAGGGGTTATTCAATTTACTCTATGAGGTCCAGAGCCTGGTGGTTTTCTGTTCTACCTGATAATTAATTGCACCCACCTGGTGTCCCAGTTCTAAATCAGTCCCTGATTAGAGGGGAATAATGAAAAAATGCAGTGGAACTGGCTTCAAGGTTCAGAGTTGAGTTTGAGAGGTCTACAGTATCAAAAGCTTTTAATAAGTCTACAAACATGGCAGCACAGTTCTTTCTATAATCTAAGGCGTTTTCAATATCATTTACAACAAGCATGGTAGCCGTAGTGGTGCTATATTTAGGTCTGAATCCGGATTTATTAACATTATAATAATACCATTTACAGATAGAAATTAACAGCTGTTTGTTGACCAATGATTGTAGCATTTTCACAAGACGAGGGAGCCTGGAAATCACTACTGTCCCCGCCCTTATGGAGTGGTAGCTCAAAAGCTGCTTTCCACACTTTTGGAATATGATACTGTAGTTAAATAAAAAAATGTGTGTGTTAGGCCTACTGCTGCTAGGTTGCTCTCTCCCTCCCCTCTGTCTGTCCTTGATTGCAGGAGTGAAGTCTGGTGTGCGGGAGTCAGGGTTCCAGCTGCAGCTCATTCACCATAATCACCTCAGCCTTTAAGACCCGGTCAAACTTGCCACTCATCGTCAGATCATAGTCAAGACTACCATGTTAGTTTCGCTGTTGACTCAACCTGCTTGTTTTCGCCCTTTGTGTTTTTGGCCTGTTCTAGTTACTTTTCTCCTGTGCCACAGATTATTGGAACCTGACTCCTGCCTCCACTTCACTCCTGCCACCACCATCCTGCTTACCACTACCGGACCTTCCTTTTGGACTCACCACGGACACTAGGACGTTACGGTACCACTCCTGCTCTGAACCTGGATCTGTTAACCTGGACTTGCTCTTCCCCTATTATTGGAAACCTGGACAAATTGAACTTTTGTAAATAAACCTGTTAAACCTTCTCTGGCTCGGTGTAGTTGTCTGCATTTGGGTTCATATCTAGTTAAATCGTGACAGTGTGTTACTGAGCCAGTAATGAGGGGTGCTGCATACATAAGCAAAGACGGGTCCAAATTGTCAGCCCCGAATGACTTGGTGTCGAAGGCAGCAAGAACTTCTGTTTCTGTGAGTTTCCAAAAAGAAAACCCTGACTACCATTTCCCAAGACACGTAAGGTCGACTGATCATCCATTGAGGCTGTATGTGGGAAGAACAGTCAACTGAATGGCCAAGACCAGTATGACCACCATTTCTTACAAATAGGAAACCAGCTGAGATAAAATGCTGATTAAAAGCATTACAAATCTTAACTTTTTCAGTAATGATGCAGGAGTCTAAAACTACTTGCTTAGGCAGGGAAGTAGAGGAATTACCCCGCTTCAGTGAATTAATGATTTTCCAGAATTTAGAGGGATCACTAACAGAGTCTGTCATAGCGCTAAGGAAGTTGTTTGATTTGGCTTAGTTAACCGAGGCAATTTCTCAATTGCCTGAATGTGACCAGTTTCAGGAAACTAGGCATATGTTGCGGGTCTCTAATTCACAGGAGAGCCGTTAGAACGTAAACTTGCTTTTTTAAAATCAAAATGCGTTTTTTGGCAGAAATGCATTCTTGAACATGTGAACTTTCATGTGCCTTAATAACAAACTTGTATGCCATCTGTAAATACAAATAAAAAACATTGTTAAATTACCAGCCTAGTTGGTTTAGCCAGAGAAAGACAGCAACCTTCCCGTTAGCCATTATTGGCTAAGATAATTAGTGGGCTGGACATGCTGACAGATGAGTTTGGATTGGTCTGCCAGATATAGCACGCTTCTGTCTATTTGAGCTGGTCAGTATGCCTAGGTAATCCTGTCTAACGTGGCAAAAAAAAAAATGTATTGCGTAGTAAAACTGTATAAACCTAATGTCAAGTTGCCTAGTTGCCTACCATGCTTCCAGTATAAAAATAAATAAATAAAAGTGAAAAATGTATGCACTCACTAACTGTAAGTCGCTCTGGATAAGAGCGTCTGCTAAAATTACTAAAATGTAAAAAGTTAAAGTGTACTGTTAGCTGGCTGGCTTGCTAGCTAACGTTATATGTATGCTCTCCACTTTCTGGTGGACCGAGTTTTGAAATCAGTGGAATTCGAGTATGATAGCTAAGGAGATGGCGAAAACACCTGTCCGAATTACATCGTCAAACTAAGCGCAACCATGGCATCTGACAGGAGAAACGTCCAACCATGATGTATACGGGTATGATAGTCTAGCTAGCTTAATTTTTCAGATATTACACATTTCTAATTTTGACAGAAAGTGGTTTCATTTCAAGTTAAAGTGTACTGTTAGCTAGCTAACATTAGCTAGCTGGCTCGCTAGCTAACGTTATTTGTATGATCTTATTCTTCATATCTCAGACACATTTGCTTGACTAGTTATAGCCTAATGTTAGCTAGCTAACATTGAACCTGGTTGATTAGCTACCTGCAGATTCATGCAGGGTATTAACGTCATGAGTTGTGATTATGGTTCATTGTTTAGCTAGCTAGCTACATGTCTTAACAAAAGACTCCACTACGCAAGTATCCATTTCAATAGAATGTCACTGCAACTGTTGATAGATGAACTAGCTGGTAAATTCGCTCTGGCTATCTACTCGGATTTCAGACCACGGGTAAGATAGTTTAGCTAGCTACATTTTCAGATATTACACGTTTCTAATTTGGACATAGTCTTTTCATTTCAAGTTAAAGTGTACTGTTAGCTAGCTAGCTAACGTTAGCTGGCTGGCTCGCTAACTAACGTTACGTAATGTGTTGGGATGTATTGTTTACCTAGCTATCTAGCTACATGTCTTAACAAAAGACTCTCGTCTTAGTGTGCCAGAGCGCAGAATAACTGATGATTTTACGAACACTCAACACCCGTTGAATATGGCTGGTGTCAATAAACGTCGGCAAAAAGCGTAATTAAGTTGTTTACAGCAGCACAGTTACAGTCACCAGTGCTCTGGATAACATGAAAACAGCCTAACCAGCTCTGCTAGGTCAGTGGGGTGTTCTCTCATTATGTGTCTGGAAATAGCTAGCCAATGTTAGCTAGTTAGCTTGGGTGCTTGACTGTCATTGTGAGGTCAGAACGTTCGGATCAACCCTACTCATTGGCCAGAGTGTCCAGTGTGCGCTCTGAACGCGAAATGCTCTGAATTTACGAACGGACAATCTGACAGCACAGTTGCAGTCACCAATGCTCTGGAGTTTCTGCTATGCTATGGCGAGTAATGTTCAGTGAGCTGTTCTTTCTCGCTTAGATGTCTGGAAGTAGCTAGCAAGTTAGTACAGAACGCTCGGCTCAACCCTTAAGGAGATGGGTGGGGCTAAAGCTTAAGAGGGTGTGAACGATGCTGAATGGCTGTAGACAAAGAAGAGCTCTCCAGTGGGTGTACCAAAACATTCAAAGGCCATTTTCTCAAAAGTGAGTTTACAAGTTTATCAACTTTCAAAGCAAAATTACTTTCCCATTGTTCCTCAACTGTAGTGTATGATATACCATTTTCCAGCTCTGAGTCTCTACTTTTATCCAATGTAAAAAAAATATATATATATCAAATGTTGCTACATAAGACCGATTTGAGCCGTTCGGTCACAAATAGCTGCCAATCAGCTAACGAGTCAGTTTGTCTAGCCTTGGCCCAGGCTTGATTTCTTATCAAGAAGAGATTACCAGGAGAGTACCATGGACTCGTACGGTTTTTGAGTCTGAGTCGCTTGAAAGGGGCATGTTTATGAGCCATATAATACATACAGTGCATTCAGAAAGTATTCAGACCCCTTTACTTCTTCCACATTTTGTTACGTTACAGCCTTATTCAAACATTTATGAAATTGTTTTTTTCCCACATCAATCTACACACAATACCCCATAATGACAAAGCAAAAACAGGTTTTTAGAAATGTTTGCAAATGTATAAAAAATAAAAAAAGGATATGACATTAACATAAGTATTCAGACCCTTTACTCAGTACATTGTTGAAGCACCTTTGGCAGCGATTACACCCTCGAGTCTTCTAGGGTATGACTCTACAAGCTTGGCACACCTGTATTTGGGGAGTTTCTCCCATTCTTCTCTGCAGATCCTCTCAAGCTCTGTCAGGTTGGATGGGGAGCGTTGCTGCACAGCTATTTTCAGGTGTCTCCAGAGGTGTTCGGTGGGTTCAAGTCCGGGCTCTGGCTGGACCACTCAAGGACATTCGAGACTTGTCCTGAAGCCACTCCTGTGTTGTCTTGGCTGTGTGCTTAGGGTTGTTGTCATGTTGGAAGGTGAACCTTTGCCCCAGTCTGAGGTCCTGAGTGCTCTGGAGCAGGTTTTCATCAAGGATCTCTCTGTACTTTGCTCCGTTCATCTTTCCCTCGATCCTGACTAGTCTCCCAGTCCCTGCCGCTGAAAAACATCCTGCTGCCACCACCATGCTTCACCTTAGGGATGGTGCCAGGTTTCCTCCAGACATGACGCTTGGCATTCAGGCCAAAGAGTTCAATCTTGGTTTCATCAGATCAGAGAATCTTGTTTTTAGGTGACTTTTGGCAAACTCCAAGCCTTTGTTTAAAAAAGGTATAATCTTCGTAAGTGATATCATCGGTAGGACTAGTGGAGTTATGTCGCACATGCAGCTAACAAAAACATATGGAAATGTCTGCTCTACCCAAAATTACAACCAAATAATTGCAGCATTACCGCAAAAATGGAAGAGGAAAGTGGAAGGGGGAAAATGTAAGGAACTTGTCTGTCGGCCTTGCATTAAAGAACATAATTGGTTAAAGAAAACTGTGATAAATAAAAAAGTATACCAGTTTCATTTAAGGACCAAAGGATTGAAAGCCGTCCCATATAGATTGCAAAATAGTTGGGAAGAGATTTTTGACGTACCGATCCCATGGCATAGTGTTTATGAACTGATACGCAAAACGACGCCGGATTCAACAATTTAAATTATATAAAATTCTTGCTACCAATAGAATGTTATTTATATGGCGATACAATCTTCCCAGCTCTGCAGATTTTGCTGCGAAGAGAATCATTAGATCATTTGTTTTGGTACTGTCCGTTTGTAGCTTGTTTTTGGACACAGGTCCAGAAATGGCTAAAGGATTGCAATATTTATGCAGATAGCATTACTTGGTGATCTGCAAAGTCATAGTCAATCGATCAATAATATAATAATAGTTTTAGCAAAACATTTTTTTTTTTTTTACAATTTACAATCTGTAGAAACAATGAGAATAGAAAGGTTCAGAACTTTTGTAAAACACCACAGTACAGTTGAAAAATATATGGCAAATAGAAATCCGATATGGATGGTGTTAAGAGATAGATGGGTGGTGTTGAATGGAGTTGAAGGATGGGACTAATAACAACTAACAACAACTAATAACAACAAGGTAACTAATAATGTAAGCATACTGTGTCCATAATAAGTATATAGGTTATAGGCTGAGAGCTTTTGTGAAAGAGCACAGTTAGAAAGATATGGTATATAGAAGCAAACCGGATGGACATCATGAAAATGATCGGAGAGGTTGAGGAAGTTCAGGAGTAAAAACAAACAAAATATAATTATTGTGAAATTGACTGTGTCCATAAAATGTATATAGTATGTATAAGCTGGAAGTAGAGGCCTAAGCATTGTTGTTCACTAGTTTACTCCAATTAGGGAAGGGGTGGTGGGGTTGGAAAGTAATGAAGGGAAATACAGTGGAGAGAACAAGTATTTGATACACTGCCGATTTTGCAGGTTTTCCTACTTACAAAGCATGTAGAGGTCTGTAATTTCTATCATAGGTACACTTCAACTGTGAGAGACGGAATCTAAAACAAAAATCAAGAAAATCACATTGTATGATTTTTAAGTAATTCATTTCCATTTTATTGCATGACATAAGTATTTGATACATCAGAAAAGCAGAACTTAATATTTGGTACAGAAACCTTTGTTTGCAATTACAGAGATCATACATTTCCTGTAGGTATTGACCAGGTTTGCACACACTGCAGCAGGGATTTTGGCCTACTTCTCCATACAGACCTTCTCCAGATCCTTCAGGTTTCGGGGCTGTCGCTGGGCAATATGGACTTTCAGCTCCCTCCAAAGATTTTCTATTGGGTTCAGGTCTGGAGACTGGCTAGGCCACTCCAGGACCTTGAGATGCTTCTTACGGAGCCACTCCTTAGTTGCCCTGGCTGTGTGTTTCGGGTCGTTGTCATGCTGGAAGACCCAGCCACGACCCATCTTCAATGCTCTTACTGAGTGAAGGAGGTTGTTGGCCAAGATCTCGCGATACATGGCCCCATCCATCCTCCCCTCAATACGATGCAGTCGTCCTGTCCCCTTTGCAGAAAAGCATCCCCAAAGAATGATGTTTCCACCTCCATGCTTCACGGTTGGGATGGTGTTCTTGGGGTTGTACTCATCCTTCTTCTTCCTCCAAACACGGCGAGTGGAGTTTAGACCAAAAAGCTCTATTTTTGTCTCATCAGACCACATGACCTTCTCCCATTCCTCCTCTGCATCATCCAGATGGTCATTGGCAAACTTCAGACGGGCCTGGACATGCGCTGGCTTGAGCAGGGGGACCTTGCGTGCGCTGCAGGATTTTAATCCATGACGGCGTAGTGTGTTACTAATGGTGTTCTTTGAGACTGTGGTCCCAGCTCTCTTCAGGTCATTGACCAGGTCATGCCGTGTAGTTCTGGGCTGATCCCTCACCTTCCTCATGATCATTGATGCCCCACGAGGTGAGATCTTGCATGGAGCCCTAGACCGAGGGTGATTGACCGTCATCTTGAACTTCTTCAATTTTCTAATAATTGCGCCAACAGTTGTTGCCGTCTCACCAAGCTGCTTGCCTATTGTCCTGTAGCCCATCCCAGCCTTGTGCAGGTCTACAATTTTATCCCTGATGTCCTTACACAGCTCTCTGTTCTTGGCCATTGTGGAGAGGTTGGAGTCTCTTTGATTGAGTGTGTGTACAGGTGTCTTTTATACAGGCAACGAGTTCAAACAGGTGCAGTTAATACAGGTAATGAGTGGAGAACAGGAGGGCTTCTTAAAGAAAAACTAACAGGTCTGTGAGAGCCGGAATTCTTAATGGTTGGTAGGTGATCAAATACTTATGTCATGCAATAAAATGCAAATTAATTACTTAAAAATCATCCAATGTTTTTCTGTATTTTTGTTTTAGATTCCGTCTCTGACAGTTGAAGTGTACCTATGATAAAAATTACAGACCTCTACATGCTTTGTAAGTAGGAAAACCTGCAAAATCGGCAGTGTATCAAATACTTGTTCTCCCCACTGTATATATCTTTTTAAGGAAATGTGTGTGTATGTATGTATGTATGTACAGTGAGGGAAAAAAGTATTTGATCCCCTGCTGATTGTGTACGTTTGCCCACTGACAAAGAAATGATCAGTCTAATTTTAATGGTAGGTTTATTTGAAAAGTGAGAGACAGAATAACAATAAAAAAATCCAGAAAAACACATGTCAAAAATGTTATGAATTGATTTGCATTTTAATGAGGGAAATAAGTATTTGACCCCCTCAATCAGAAAGATTTCTGGCTCCCAGGTGTCTTTTATACAGGTAACGAGCTGAGATTAGGTGCACACTCTTAAAGGGAGTGCTCCTAATCTCAGATTGTTACCTGTATAAAAGACACCTGTCCACAGAAGCAATCAATCAATCAGATTCCAAACTCTCCACCATGGCCAAGACCAAAGAGCTCTCCAAGGATGTCGGGGACAAGATTGTAGACCTACAATGGGCTGGAATGGGCTACAAGACCATCGCCAAGCAGCTTGGTGAGAAGGTGAAAACAGTTGGTGCGGTTATTCGCAAATGGAAGAAACACAAAATAACTATCAATCTCCCTCGGCCTGGGGCTCCCTGCAAGATCTCACCTCGTGGAGTTGCAATGATCATGAGAACGGTGAGGAATCAGCCCAGAACTACACGGGAGGATCTTGTCAATGATCTCAAGGCAGCTGGGACCATAGTCACCAAGAAAACAATTGGTAACACACTACGCTTTGAAGGACTGAAATCCTGCAGCGCCCGCAAGGTCCCCCTGCTCAAGAAAGCATACAGGCTCGTCTGAAGTTTGCCAATGAACATCTGAATGATTCAGAGGAGAACTGGCTGAAAGTGTTGTGGTCAGATGAGACCAAAATCGAGCTCTTTGGCATCAACTCAACTCGCCGTGTTTGGAGGAGGAGGAATGCTATGACCCCAAGATCATCATCCCCACCGTCAAACATGGAGGTGGAAACATTATGCTTTGGGGGTGTTTTTCTGCTAAGGGGACAGGACAACTTCACTGCATCAAAGGGATGATGGACGGGGCCATGTACCGTGAAATCTTGGGTGAGAAACTCCTTCCCTCAGCCAGGGCATTGAAAATGGGTCGTGGATGGGTTTTCCAGCATGACAATGACCCAAAACACAAAACACACGGCCAAGGTAACAAAGCAATGGCTCAAGAAGAAGCACATTAAGGTCCTTGAGTGGCCTAGCCAGTCTCCAGACCTTAATCCCATAGAAAATCTGTGGAGAGAGCTGAAGGTTCGAGTTGCCAAACGTCAGGCTCGAAACCTTAATGACTTGGAGAAGATCTGCAAAGAGGAGTGGAACAAAATCCCTCCTGAGATGTGTGCAAACCTGGTGGCCAACTACAAGAAACGACTGACTTCTGTGATTGCCAACAAGGGTTTTGCCACCAAGTACTAAGTCATGTTTTGCAGAGGGGTCAAATACTTACTTTCCTCATTAAAATGCAAATCAATTTATAACATTTTTTTGTTGTTATTCTGTCTCTCACTGTTCAAATAAACCTACCATTAAAATGACAGACTGATCATGTCTTTGTCAGTGGGCAAACGTACAAAATCAGCAGGGGATCAAATACTTTTTTCCCTCACTGTATATATTTTCGAGAAAAAAACAAACATATGGGGGATTGGAAGTGATGCAGACAGTTACAGTGATGGAAGTTACAATCTGCAATATTAAAGCTGATCTACCCCCTAAAAAAGAAAAACTTAAGAAAAAACTCAAAGCCTTTTACTGAGGAATGGCTAAAAATAACATAAGGTAGAACAAAAACACACAAGAAATAAGTAAGCTACAGTATATACAGGGTCAGTTCAAATACCATATTTACAATGTGGAGGGAGACTGGCGTGATAAAGGTAGATACAGTGCATTTGAAAAGTATTCAGAACCCTTCCCTTTTTCCACATTGTTACGTTACCTTATTCTAAAAATATTAAATAGTTTTACACACAATCTACACACAACACCCCATAATGACAAAACAACAGGTTTTTAGAAATGTTTGCAAATTATTTAATTTTTTGAACAACTGAAATATCACATTTACATGAGTATTCAGACCCTTTACTCAGTACTTTGTTGAAGCACCTTTGGCAGTGATTACAGCCTCGAGTCTTCTTGGGTATGACACTACAAGCTTGGCACACCTGTATTTGGGGAGTTTCTACCATTCTTCTCTGCAGATCCTCTCAAGCTCTGTCAGGTTGGATGGGGAGCGTCGCTGCTCTGGCTGGGCCACTCAAGGACATTCAGAGACTTGTCCCGAAAGCCACTCCTGCGTTGTCTTGGCTGTGTGCTTAGGGTCGTTGTTCTGTTGTCGGTTAGGGTCGCCCCAGTCTGAGGTCCTGAGTGCTCTGGAGCAGGTTTTCATCAAGGATCTCTCTGTACTTTGCTCCGTTCATTTTTCCCTCGATCCTGACTAGTCTCCCAGTCCCTGCCGCTGAAAAACATCACCACAGCATGATGCTGCCACCACCATGCTTCACCGTAGGGATGGTGCCAGGTTTCCTCCAGACGTGACGCTTGGCATTTTAGCTGACCTTTGGCAAACTCCAAGCAGGCTGTCATGTGCCTTTTACTGAGGAGTGGTTTCCGTCTGGCCACTTTACCATAAAGGACTGATTGGTGGAATGCTGCAGAGATGGTTGTCCTTCTGGAAGTTTCTCCGATCACCACAGAGGAACTCTGGAGTTCTGTCAGAGTGACCATCTGGTTCTTGGTCACCTCCCTGACCAAGGCCATTCTCCCCGTTTGGCTGGGTGGCCAGCTTTAGGAAGAGTCTTGGTGGTTCCAAATTTCTTCCATTTTAGAATGATGGAGGCCACTGTGTTCTTGGGGATCTTCAATGCTGCAGACATTTTTTGGTACCCTTCCCCAGATTTGTGCCTCGACACAATCCTGTCTCGGCGCTCTACGGACAATTCCTTCGACTTCATGGCTTGGTTTTTTCTCTGACATGCACTGTCAACTATGGGACCTTTATATAGACAGGTGTGTGCCTTTCCAAATCATGTCCAATCAATTGAACTTACCACAGGTGGACTCCAATCAAGTTGTAGAAACATCTCAAGGATGATCAATGGAAACAAGATGCACCTGAGGTCAATTTTTAGTCTCATAGCAAAGGGTCTGAGTACGTATGTAAATAAGGTATTTCTGTTTTTTATTTTTAATACATTTGCAAAAATTTCTAAACTTGTTTTCACTGTCATTACGGGGTATTGTGCGTAGATTGATGAGGATTCTTATTAATTTAATCAATTTTAGTATAAGGCAGTAATGTAATAAAATGTGGAAAAAGGGAAGTGGTCTGAATACTTTCCGAATGCACTGTATATAATCCATTTATAATTCAGGCTTTAACAAAAAATGTGGAATAAGGCAAGGGGTGTGAATACTTTCTGAAGGGAACTGTAGATGGGTAAAAATAAAAAAGCAGACATTGAATATCCCTTTGAGCATTATGTTATTAATTACACTTTGGGTAGTTCATCAATACACCCAGTCACTACAAAGATTCAGGTGTCCTTTCTAACGGAAAGGAAGGAAACCGCAGAGGGATTTCACCATGAGGCCAATGGTGATTTTAAAACAGTTAGAGTTTAGTGGTTGTGATATGAGAACTGAAGATGGATCAACATTGTAGTTGATCAACAATACTAACCTAAATGACCGAGTGAAAAGAAGGAAACAAAACATGCATCCTGTTTGCAACAAGGCACTTAAGTAATACTGCATAAAATGTGGCAAAGACATTTTTACTTTTTGTCCTCAAACAAAGCGTTATGTTTGGGGCAAATCCAACACAAGACATCACTGAGTACCACTTTTCATATGTTTAACCATGGTGGTAGCTGCTATGGGAAGTTTTTTAGGATAAAAAAGAACTGGAATGGAGCTAAGCACAGGCAAAATCCTAAAGGAAAACCTGGGTCAGTCTGCTTTCCACCAGACACTGGAAGATGAATTCACCTTCAGTAGTACAATAACCTAAAACACAAGTCCAAATCTACGCTGGACTTGCTTACAAAGAAGACAGTGAACGTTCCTGAGTGGCCAAGTTACAGTTTTGACTTAAATCTACTTGAATATCTATGGCAAGACCTGAAAATGGTTGTCTAACAATGATCAACAACCAATTTGACAGAACTTGAAGAATTTTGAAAAGAATAATGGACAAATGTTGCACAATCCAGGTGTGGAAACATCTTAGAGACTTACCCAGAAAGACTCACAGCTGTAATCACAGCCAAAGGTGCTTCAACAAAGTACTGACTCAGGGGTGTGAATTTATGTAAATTAGATATTTATGTATTACATTTTTCCAATACATTAGCAAAAATGTCTAAAAACAGGTTTTCACTTTGTCATTATGGGGTATTGTGTGTAGATGGATGAGAACAAAATGTGAAATAATTTCTGAAGTTTCTGAAGGCACTGTAAGCTCCCTGTTTTGTCTGTCAGTAATGCCAATCAGCATTGAACGAAGGCAGCTAGCTAGTTAGCTAGCTAACCGACTAACGTTACTTATATTGGTTGCCCTTTTTATAACTAACCTGTCAAAGGTTACCTAGCTAGAGCGATGGTCAGGTAACGTTAGCCATCTGGAGTCACACAGCTTTTACTTTGACAACTGCTAGCACACTTATCCTGTTGTAGTCTCTGTTAATTATTCAATCTTATGAACGAAATTAGAAAAGCGAATTCAAGCATTGGAAATAATTATTTGTGTTCGTTGTTGAAGTTCGGATATCAATTGAACGAACGATACACGGATCCATATGACACACATTTTTGCCTTTTAGCACCTACAGATGAAACATTATGGAGTCTTAAAGGAGGCCAAAATGTCACAAATGTTCGAACTCCAATAAACATTGTCTCAATTATGCTTTATGATACAAATGTCAAATATATGTCAAATAACCTTTTTCCAAAGGACCCAAAGGATAACGTTTTGTGATCATCCCAAAAAATCATTTTAGCTGCCCCCCGTCTTGACAGCAGAGAAAACAAATATTTTATAGTTATAGTTTGCAGTTTTTAGTATGATATCTGAGTGAGAGTGACTAACAAAATAAATGACCCCTCCCCCCAAAATGTTGCTGACATGGGCTAATTGAGTGACTGTCAGTGACTGACATAACAAGAGAAAAGCTGCTGAAATGTATCCGCGGCCTACAAAAGGGTGGCCGTGGGCCGCATGCCCTTCGCTTTAGTAAACTACAGGTAACTGCCAAAATAAAGGAAACACCAACATAAAGTGTCTATAATAGGACGATTGGGCCACCACTAGCTGCCAGAACAGCTTCAATGCTCCTCGGCATATATTATACAAGTGTCTGGAACTCTATTGGAGGGATGCAACACCATTCTTCCACGAGAAATTCCATCATTTGGTGTTTTGTTGATGGTGGTGGAAAACGCTGTTTCAGGCACCAGGTTGGGATCTGGTGACACACACACACACACACACACGTTAAACACCCTATACAGGTTTGAGACGCTCTGAGGTCTCTTCTAGCTATGTTAGCCATAATAATGGGCAACTGGATTTTTTTTATACATGACCCAAAGCAAAATGGGATTTAAATTGCTTAATTAACTCAGGAACCACACCTGCTTTCAATATACTTTGTGTCCTTTATTTACTTAAGTGTTTCCTTTATTTTGACAGTGACATGTAGTTGCCTACATATTCATCAATCTGGCTAAGATTGCACTGAATATACAATACACTCGATTAGTAATGTCACGCTCTGGTTCCGGGACTTGGTATTTTAGCCAGAGTGTGTTAAGTATTGTTGTGTTTGGGTTGGTTGGGTGGTTATTGGTTGTTTCTGTGCTTGGTTGAGTGACTCCCAATCAGTGGTAACGAGTGTCAGCTGTCGGCTCGTTATCTCTGATTGGCAGCCATATTTAAACTGTCATTGTTCACCTTGGGGTTGTGGGTTTTTGTTCTAAGTTCAGTCGGTGTACTGAGGACGTTACGGTTCTTGTTTTGTTTTGTCGTTTATTCTACAATAAAGTCATGTTTCTTGGACACGCTGCGCCTTGGTCATACTTGGACGACATAGACCCCCGTGACAGAAAAACCCACCACAACGAGACCAAGCAGCAGTCGGTGTAACTGAGGACGTCACGGATCGTGTTTTGTTTTGTCGTGTGTTTCTACATTAAAATCATCATGTTCACTCCCAACGCTGCGCTTTGGTCGTACTTCATTGGCGCCCGTGACAGAAAAACCCACCACAACGAGACCAAGCAGCAGTTGGATAACGAGTGGTGGAGCCAGAAGAGCGAAGGTTGGGAGAGGACTATGGAGGCCTGGTCCACCGAGAGGAGAGACCCCCAGAAAATTTTTAGGGGGGGGCTCACGACGTCGGGGCAGAAGGTGTACGGCCCGGAGGAGTGCAAGAGGTTGGCAGATATGGCCGCCAGTTTAAGGGGGCCACTGGTTACGAAGGGGATGGAAAGTGTGGAGGCACGGCGAGAGGTACTGGGGGGTGTTTCCAGTCCGGTCCGGCCCGTTCCTGATCCCCGTGTAGGGCCAGGGGTGTGTGTCCCCAGTGCGGTTCTGTCTGTTCCTGTTCCTCGCATTGAACCTACGGTGCGCGTCGCCAGCCCGACTCGGCCCGTTCCTGCTCCCCGCACCAAGTCTGTGGTGCGTTTCGCCAGCCCAGCCCGGCCTGTCCCTGCTCAACGCACCAAGCCTACGGGGTGCGTCGCCAGCCCAGCTCGGCCTGTTCCTGCGCCCCGCACCAAGTCTGTGGTGCGTTTCGCCAGCCCAGCCCGGTCTGTTCCTGCGCCCCGCGCCAGGCCTACGGGGTGCGTCGCCAGCCCAGCCCGGCCTGTCTCTGCTCTACGCACCAAGACTACGGTGTGCGTCGTCGGCCCAACTCGGACTGTTCCTGCCACTCGCACCAGGCTAAGGGGGCGAGTCGTCAACCTGGTTCAGCCTATTCCTGCTACTCGCACCAAGCCAGGGAGGCGAGTCGTCAACCTGAGGAGGTCCGTTCCGGCTCCACGTACCAAGCCGAGGGTGCGTATCGTCGGCCAGGTCCGGTCCATTCCTGTCTCACGCGCCAAGCTAGGGGTGCGCGTCATCAGTTTGGATCCAGCCAGCTGGGTTGGATTGGACCGGGGCCATTACGGGGGGAGTTATGTAGGGTGGTGGTCAAGCCCGGAGCCGGAGCCGCCTCCGAGGAGCAACACCCACCCAGCCCTCCCCTATTTGGGGTTTTGAGGCGCGGTCGCCGTCCGCGCCTTTAGGGGGGGGTACTGTCACGCTCTGGTTCCGGGACTTGGTATTTTAGCCAGAGTGTGTTAAGTATTGTTGTGTTTGGGTTGGTTGGGTGGTTATTGGTTGTTTCTGTGTTTGGTTGAGTGACTCCCAATCAGTGGTAACGAGTGTCAGCTGTCGGCTCGTTATCTCTGATTGGGAGCCATATTTAAACTGTCATTGTTCACCTTGGGGTTGTGGGTTTTTGTTCTAAGTTCAGTCGGTGTACTGAGGACGTTACGGTTCTTGTTTTGTTTTGTCGTTTATTCTACAATAAAGTCATGTTTCTTGGACACGCTGCGCCTTGGTCATACTTGGACGACATAGACCCCCGTGACAAGTAAGATGGTGCCGTACTGTATAGCCACCGTTTTGCGAGCTCCGACCCAACTTTGCTATTTTGTGATGCTTTTGGCATTTATTTTGACTTTATTTGTATCCGCTATCATTTCTTGTAACCGACAAGAACTTTTGAACATCAGATCGGCAGTTACTCACCTCAATTCCTGTTTCAACTTCGATTTCGACCCAGCTGCCCTGGGCTCTTTCTGTAATTACGACCCAATTTTCTGGTTATCCAAGAGGAAACGCAGACGTTAAAGAGGGAAGAGAGGGGGAGTCCTGCCGAGATTAAGGCGAAGGGAAAACAAACCTGCTTTGTCTTCCCTCCATTCTATTGGCCAAGTCACTTGATAATAAGATGGATGACTTCTGATCTCGGATTTGCTACCAATGGGACTCTCGTAACTGCAATATTCTCTGCTTTTCTGAAACATGTCATTCGGACAAGATAGCCCCATGGCTATCCAACTCGATGGATTCTTCATACACCGAGCGGACAGGACAGTGGAGTTATGGAAATCAAGAAGGGGAGGGGTTTGCCTCTTCAACAACAAATGGTGTGTTGACTCGACCGTAGTTGAAGTCTCAACCCACTGTTCACCTGTCTTGGAATACCTGATGGTCAAATGCCAACCCTTCTACCTCCCGAGGGAGTTTTCAGCTGTTATTGTGACTGTTGTTTACATTCCACCTCAGGACAAGCTGGCACTTAACGAACTGTACGAAGCTGTAAACATGCAGGAAAACTTGCACCCGGAGGCTGCTTTCCTTGTTGCCGGTGATTTTAATTCTGCGTTATTAAGACACCTAATGCCCAACTTCAGAGTTTCCTCTTGATTGTTAACACTGTTAAAATAATTTATGCTATTGCTATCTGACAAAGGTATTGATGTGATTTTCTGTGCCTCTGCCTCACTACACCATATAAATTGCAGCCGGTAATCTCAAAGTCTCTGCAATAGTGTGTGGTTTCATAGCGTAGTAGCGGGCCTAGTCATTCACAATGTGAATGATTCAAGTGCAACGGTCAAGTGCAACCAGAGAAGGGTGCTCTCAGGTTGAATTTTAGATTGTAGATATTTTTTTAAGGTTAACCACATTAAGGATTTTGAATACAAAGATGATATTATATTATTATTCCTGAAAAAAATATATATAAAAAAATAAAAATTATATATATATATATATATATATATATATATATATATATATATATATATATATATATATAAAATTGTTATTTTTTTATATTTTTTTTTTCTCAGGAATTAGGAAATTCTCCCGTGACCCCATTGTAATATCAGGTGACTCCACATGGGGCTGCGACCGCTAGTTTGGGAACCGCTGCCTTATCCCTATACATACAGTGCATTCGGAAAGTATTCAGACCCCTTCCCTTTTTCCATATTTTGTTACATTACAGCCTTATTCTAAAATGTTTTATTTTTATAATCCTCATCAATCTACACACAATACCCCATAATGACCAATCGAAAACATGTTTTTAGAACATTTAGCAAATTTTTGCTGTGAGGCTAGAAATTGAGCTCAGGTGCATACTGTTTCCAATGATCATCCTTGATCGTTTCTACAACTTGTTTGGAGTCCACCTGTGGTAAATTAAATTGATTGGCTCAGTTGGTAGAGCATGGTGCTTGCAGCGCCAGGATTGTGGGTTCGATTCCCACGGGGGGCCAGTATGAAAAAAAATGGGGGAAAAAATATGTATGCACTCACTAACTGTAAGTCGCTCTGGATAAGAGCGTCTGCTAAATGACTAAAATGTCAAATGTAAATTGGACATGATTTGGAAAGGCACACACCTGTCTATAAAAGGTCCAACAGTTGACAGTGAATGTCAGAGCAAAAACCAAGCCATGAGGTCGAAGGAATTGTCCATAGCACTCCGAGACAGGATTGTGTCGAGGCACAGATCTGGAGAAGGGTACCAAAACATTTCTGCAGCATTGAAGGTCCCCAAGAACACAGTGGCCTCCATCATTCTTAAATGAAAGAAGTTTGGAACCACCAAGACTCTTCCTAGAGCTGGCCACCCAGACAAACTGAGCAATCGGGGGAGAAGGGCTTTGGTCAGGGAGGTGACCAAGAACCCGATGGTCACTCTGACAGAGCTCCAGAGTTCCTCTGTGGAGATAGTTGTCCTTCTAGAAGGTTCTCCTATCTCTGCAGCACTCCACCAATCAGGCCTTTATGGTAGAGTGGCCAGACGGAAGCCACTCCTCAGTAAAAGGCACATGACAGCCTGCTTGGAGTTTGCCAAAGGTCAGCTAAAGGACTTTCAGTCCATGAGAAACAAGATTCTCTGGTCTGATGAAACCAAGATTGAACTCTGTGGCCTGAATGCCAAGCATCACGTCTGGAGGAAACCTGGCACCATCCCTACGGTGAAGCATGGTGGTGGCAGCGTCATGCTGTGGTGATGTTTTTCAGCGGCAGGGACTGGGAGACTAGTCAGGATCGAGGGAAAGATTAATGGAGCAAAGTACAGAGAGATCCTTGATGAAAACCTGCTCCAGAGCACTCAGGACCTCAGACTGGGGCAAAGGTTCACCTTCCAACAGAACAACGACCCTAAGCACACAGCCAAGACAACGCAGGAGTGGCTTTCGGGACAAGTCTCTGAATGTCCTTGAGTGGCCCAGCCAGAGCAGCGACGCTCCCCATCCAACCTGACAGAGCTTGAGAGGATCTGCAGAGAAGAATGGTAGAAACTCCCCAAATACAGGTGTGCCAAGCTTGTAGTGTCATACCCAAGAAGACTCGAGGCTGTAATCGCTGCCAAAGGTGCTTCAACAAAGTACTGAGTAAAGGGTCTGAATACTCATGTAAATGTGATATTTCAGTTGTTCAAAATTTTTTATAATTTGCAAACATTTCTAAAAACCTGTTGTTTTGTCATTATGGGGTGTTGTGTGTAGATTGTGTGTAAAACTATTTAATATTTTTAGAATAAGGTAACGTAACAATGTGGAAAAAGGGAAGGGTTCTGAATACTTTTCAAATGCACTGTATCTACCTTTATCACACCAGTCTCCCTCCACATTGTAAATATGGTATTTGAACTGACCCTGTATATACTGTAGCTTACTTATTTCTTGTGTGTTTTTGTTCTACCTTATGTTATTTTTAGTACTACATTGATATTGATACATGCATTGTTAGGCTTAGAGCTTGCAAGAAAGGCATTTCACTATACTTGTGCACGTGACATTAAAAAACTGAAACTGAAATAAATTACACTCAAATAACAATCAGTTTCTTTTAGACCTAAACCTAAGGCATAACTTATATATTTATAATAAGGCTGCATGCTAGTTGTCAGAGGTCAGACAAGCATTGTTTTAAACTTCTCTGGGATGTTATCACACAGTTTCATCAAATCAATGTTCGAATCTCAGACAACTTGGACCAGGGGATGATGATTCATTAAACAATACATCATTGTTTATATGTTGTTCATTTGTTCAACAATTAGGCCATGCTCAGAGAGAAAATAGTCAGTGCCATAATTTGCATTTGATTAAAGGGGGACCAAAATAAAAGGGCATGAGCACATATATTTAACAAGCTTAGATGAAGAGGAGCGCAAAAAGTTGGCAGGAATATTTCTACCGAATCTGGAATTAATAAATCGAAGAGTGTATGAGGGCCAGCCTTAAGATATTTCACATATTTGGAGAAGTGCCCCTTGTTCCTGATGATAACTCTCCTCCAGTCTCTATTATTATTATTTAGAACTGCCCACTAACAAAAATGTGAAAGTGAATGAATGCCACCCTTCCTCCTACCCTGCTCCTCTCCCCCTTTATCCTACAGCATTAAATGAATGCCTAATGGCAGAGAATGAATGAGTCTGTGCTGGAATAAAGACATTACTGAGGTAATTTTGTTAGCACTGCAGTCTGTCCAACCTTGTTCCAAACAGGGGGATCAGAGAGAAGAGAGAGGCGAAACCATGGAGGAAATTGGGGTTACCCTGGTTAGCCACTAATTAATGCATTTAAGATATTTAGTGGCCAGCAGTGAGCTCTTAACTGCCCCAAAAAACCTGCTGCATTGATGGACGATTAAAAAAAGACATAATTTCCCTCCCACATAATTACAGGACAGCGCACATGTTTCTAAAGAGGCGAAAGCCACCCCCTTTTAAACGTAAAATGTGTCTCCCAGAAACTGATTTAAGCTGGCTCTTGGGGCTTGATGGGGCCTAAGTTTAAGGAAGTATTGAGGGAGGGAGACAATAAGGGATTGTCTGGGTCCTGAGTGCTTTATGTGCTGTAAACAGGTAAGTGATGAATAGCTCCGCTTCTGAGACTCCTGGGTGGCCCATCTTCCCAGCACAACAAAACCTGGCCCTGAGATAGAGGTCCAAAGGGGTCCGGTAAGGAGCAGGAAGGTTAGTGAATGGACCCGCAGCAGCGAGCTGCTCTGAATATGCTTAGTGGTTTTTAAGTGATTACACTGTGTTGTGCCACCCCTCTCTCATCAAGTTATCTTTACACAGGCTTTGTCTCCTCTGATTGGACCTGATGAGGGACTAATTGGTAGCTTTTTTACACAACGGCGTACTTAAGCCAATGGCAAGCTGTGGAACGTGGTACTTAAACCAATGGCAAGCTGGGGAAGACAGCATGAGCAGAGTTAATGAGAGGCTTTGCACAAATAAAGGCTTCAAAATGGGCCTGTTTTCAACACAAGTTGAGGATATTCTTTGTTTTCTCTCCACATCTTTCATTACTAAACGTGTAGGTATCTGAAAAGAAGAGGGGGGACGGAGCGACACACGGTGGTCGTAGAAAGTTTGAGGTACTTGTCTGCATAAAGGAATCTATTCTATATTGTTTGGGGGCCCTTGGTTTAGTGTGCCTATAAATAATGAGAGAGGACTGCTCCTCATAATGAATGTGCTTTAGTCTCCACAGACAATGACAGGCAGCTCTTCACTGAGGCACACCGGACTGTGTTGAACCACTTTGAGGTAAATGTTTTAGTCCCCCTGGCTTAGAGAATAATAACACACATGTCAGCCTTATGGGGGCCCACACACTACCTGGTTAAGTGGGAAGGCATACAGTATGTGCAGGCTAACAGACTTTGTCCAAATAATATATTACACTGAGGATAGCATGGGACAAGTGGAGCCAAAGGTTGACTCATTAAATAGTTTTGATGCATATAATATAGTCAAAATACACTAGCCTATCTATTATGTACTTACTTGCTAAACATGAAGCACATCATTAAATAACCATGAGCTAAAACACATAGTTATTTCAGACATTATTCATAGGTATTTGCTGTAATCATGTCAAGACAGTTGGAGTTGTTCTAGTGGCTGAATCTTCTCTGCAGGTCCTGGGACATGACGGCTATTTGCAGCAATATTTTTTTAAAAGCCAGTTTGAGTTGATTTAGCCAGTTGTTCTACCCAGTGTGAGGTGTTCTCGCTACTGTTGAGTTGTTAAATTATTTGGCAGCCTCATTGAGCAAAGCCTTGGACTCACACTAAGAGGTTCGAAGCCACTCTCTATTTCTGTCTCTCTCTATATCCCCCTGTGGTTTAGGTATCTACTCCACTACACTCCGACAAACTCGTAGACATAAAACTCTGACTCTATACAGACCCAATCGCTATCTAACGTATTAGTATAGGTACTGCTTATGTACTAGTGATCCATCTAGCTTTCTCTGATCTACTGAGAATACTGATAATCTGAGAGTATACTGTTTTTTTTAGATCTACATATATCCAGCAATGAGTTATGCTCAAAGTACCCTTTTCTAATTCCTGATCCCTTAGTGTAAGCCTTGGTGTAATTGGCAGACCAAATATTTGTGATGACTAATTAGTAATGGCATTCAGAGTCTAAATGATCCATTAGCTTCATACAGATCTCTATTGTCTAATATCTAAAGGAGCTATTTGCATCTCTATTGTCATGAAAATGCTGCATTTCCTGCAGAGAGAAAGAATTAACTTCCTAATGAAGTGAACCCTGCACAAAGGAGGGACCTCAATTACTAACTCAATTTCCACCCCCCATGAGGGTCCAGCCAATGACATTGATAAACTAAGACCCTCAGGTCATTCAGGAAAATATAACCATGAAGAGAAACAAGAAGTCCTAGTTAATTACAGGTTAGGTTGAATTAGGCAGCAATGTGTTAATGTGTTAAGGTACTAAAGCTCTGTAGATATCTTACGTGATTATTATTATTGTGGGCAATGGGGAAAAGTATCTACAGTCATTTGAAGAGAAAATGTGTTCATAGAAATGTACTGTATAGCAGCAAGTCATTTGTAAAAATAGTCAAATGTTCCCAAAGTCCTAATAGCGTATAGGCAGAACACACAGCCCACTGGGCACAGATGTCAATTCAACGTCTATTCCACGTTGGTTCAATTTAATTTCATTGAAATGACGTGGAAACAACGTTGATTCAACCAGTGTGTGCCCAGTGGGAGGATTCTCAAAATGTTCCTGATGTCCTAATGCTAGAACACACAGCATTCCCAAAATTGTTCTATTAGCCAGGCTACAGACCTAAGAGATAGGAACACACAGCATTCCCAGATTAGTGTCACATTGACCTGCTCTCCACAGAGGGGGCCGTGCAGCAGAGAATCCCTCATTATCAAACCTCCAAGAGCATGGAAAGTGAATGGCAGGGGGATTGTGTCACCCCCTTACCCCCCCAGCCTAATTCATAGTGGGGCATTGGGCTTCCCCTGAAAGACTTTGCTTCAGGTATCATGTAATCTAAACCCCTCATTAATGGAGGACTCAAAGCTATGTGTCATTTTATCTCTACCACCACCACAGCAGTCCAGCATGTTAGTTAACCCCAATGGTTCTGAAACACCAAGCTTTTAATAGTTAAGTAAAATCATGTTTTAAATGGTGTGCGAGTGCTGCACCTTTTCATATGGAGAATGTACGCACGCATGACTAAGTCGCTTTGGATAAAAGCATCTGCTTAATGGCATATATTATATATATACAGTATATGGTGTGGCAGGTAGCTTAGTGGTTAAGAGCGTTGTGCCAGTAACCGAAAGGTCGCTGGTTCTAATCCCCAAGCCAACTAGGTGAAAAATCTGTCGGTGCCCTTGAGCAAGGCACTTAACCCTAATTGCTGCTGTAAGTCGCTCTGGATAAGAGCGTCTGCTAAATGACTAAAATGTATATATTGTATATTGATAATAATGATCAGATCACATGCAGCTAATCAGATAGGGATGCCTGAAGATAATCACCTGTAAATGTAGATATTCACTTTGTTACTGATATGATTATATTGAGCCTTCTGGAATTTACCTATAACTGTTTTGATTGCTTTACAGAAGAAACAGCTTCAGCAGGAGCCCGAGTATGGATCATCACTGCCATCTAGTGCATTTAATGGGAAACACTCTCCAGCCAAGACTTGGATCAAACATGACATCTAGTGGTCGTTTAAGTGATACGTCAGCAGAAAGACTCGGTATCTGGCCTATTCTGTACAGTTGTAGCATCATATGAGGAGTCTACTCTGTGCCTAGAAGTCTGTGGTCTGGTGTGTGCATATAACAGACATCAGACACACAATAATCTCCATAAATTAAGTAGACTTGGGTAAATAGGTGAAGACAGGGAACTTGTATGTGCAGCATCACCAAATATGTTGTATTGGCGACAGCAATGCTCTCTGAACAAAAAGTATTGTATTTTAAAGCTGTCAAACTAACCAAATGTTAGTTACATTCAAAAGGAAAAACATAGGCTACATAATATGGTATCTTGACAAAAAAGGTATAGATTTACCATCTTGATATAGCCCTGAAAATACAGCACATATTTCATACCACAGCAGAATTGATTAAATAACATAAACTTACACCCAATTTTGTCGGAACAAGATATTCTGTTTGAGATAATATTTATATAGAGTTTTGGGGTTAACAGCTAGTCATTGTTGGCAGCTCTAGAGGGGCTTTCTCTCTGAACGCACCATTCATGTTTAATCCCTCAGGACAAACTATAATCTCAGCGTAAAATATAAAAATGCAGAAACAGGCGAAAAAAGATTAAAAGCTAGCTTGTGTAAAATTAAAGCTAGAATCTGGGATTACATTTCCCTAGCCAATTCCTCAAGTGGCAGGGCTGCTGTTTTGTTATATTTCGAATCCCAGAATATAGCTTTAACCCTTGTCCTAACTAACCCATATGTTAGAAGAATTCTGCCATATTCCCTATGTAGTGAACACAGAGCTCTGGTCAAACGTAGTGCACTATGTAGGGAATAGGGTATGATTTGGGAGTCTGCTGGCCTCTACCTGGTAGGCCTAATCATATCATCGCACTATCCAGCTTTCTGAACTTCAAATGTAAGAAAAATAGACAAATTAATCTACTGGCTTTGAACTTGTCTTTCATCCAATACCACAGATAAATTACTGTCAATGTGAAATGGAGCGCTGCTTTCCTTGGGGCCTAGTAGTGGGAATGATGGCATGCCATTGTTATGATGTGACCTACACCTCTGTTCTATCCTCACCGAGAAGAGAGAGAAGTTTGGAAAGAGTGGGCGAGACGAGGAGGAGTGGGGCAGGTTATCCTCATTATCCTCATCCCCATCCTCATCCCACCCTCGCTATCTCTCTGTCTCTCTCTTAAATAAGAAAGTAGACATTTCAGACATCCAAATTTAAATTAAATGTATCAGGAGTGAAATGCTGTTGAGCTAAGAAGGCATTCAAGTTTATAACTATAATACAAAAAATATAAATGTACAAACCTGTTTAAGAAATAAAAATATAGATTTTATTTTTAAAAAGAAATACATTCACTCTTTTGAGTCACTTTAAGCAGTTAAATAATGTTTTGATCTTAATATTTACACCAGCATCAAACAAATACTGAAAATCTGCCTCAAATTCAAATCGTCCAGTCTGAGTCTGTACTAAGGCCTGCATGGGTTTCCTCTTTCTCTTTCTCTTCCGGTTCCTGTCCCTTTCCTTCCTGAAGGGTTTGTAGTCCTCTCCAGAGTTGCCCTTGACACCGTTCTATGGTTTGTAGTCCTTTGGTTTGTAGTCCTCTCCAGAGCCCATGTCCACCAGTATGTCCTGGTTCTCCCTCCAGCTCTCAGGTGATTGGTTGTCTCTCCAGCTCTCTGGCCCAACCATGGGGACCTCCCTCCCAGGCGACTGGTTGTCCCTTCATATATCTTGGACCCCCACAGTAGGGTACTCTTCCCCAGGAGAGTGCATGTGTCTCCCAAACACCTTGCTCTGTAGCTCAGCAATGTCGTTACGGATGTCTGCCATCAACAGTATCAGGAAGTCAAAGGATCCTGGTGGGCCCTAAGTGGCGAAATCAAAAGAGGAGGTTGATAACATGCCACTGTCATTCACGGTTGTGGTCAATTCCATTTTAATTCAGGAAATTCAGGAAGTAAACTGTACTCCAATTAAAATTCATTCCAATTTCAATTGTCCACAAGGAATTGGAATTTCAGTTTACTTCCTGAATCGATTGAATTGAAATAGAACTACTGTTAGTGTGTTCAAACTTGATCTCAAAGGTTTCTTACTTGTTTTTTTGGAAGGGGGATTGATGACTGTTTTCATTTATCTTGTGCTTTGATTTGATTCCATGTATGATGAGATGAAGAGAGACTGGGCGTTTTGTTCTTTGACCTCTGACCCTTCTGGGTTCACCTTGCCAAATCTGTACCTCTAACCACCCCTCCCTCCGTCCACTCTTTCCTCCATCTCTCACTCCCTACTCTGACCTACAGAAGTGTTCAAAATCTAAAACATCCTGGAAAACATTATGTGAAAAATGTGTAGGGTTGGCCTCTACACGGTCTATTCTCTTCTCTCTTTACTTTATGACGGTACTGATGATAGTCCACACGCAGCACCTCTGTAAAATGGATCTCAACACTGTCAGAAAACATCCCAGAGATCTTTGGTCTCGCAGCAGGGAATCTGTAACATCACAACTCAGTTGGAGACTGTGAGATAGATATGAGACATAAACCTGACTTATTATATGCTAGAAAGATAAACCTGAGTTATTATATCCTGTTGTCTGAGTGCTCTCAAATGTGTATGGCTCAGCTAAGCTCCTCAGGATCTCTATCATACACTATATATACTAAAGTATGTGGACACCCCTTCAAATTAGTGGATTCGGCTATTTCAGCCACACCCGTTGCTGACAGGTGTATAAAATTGAGCACACCGCCATGCAATCTCCATAGACAAACATTGGCAGTAGAACGGCCTTACTGAAGAGCTCAGTGACTTTCAACCTGGCACAGTCATAGGATGCCACCTTTCCACTTCGCGGCTAGAGCTGCCCCGGTCAACTGTAAGTGCGGTTATTGTCAAGCTCACAGAATGGACCGCCGAGTGCTGAAGCCCGTAAAAATCGTCTGTCCTCAGTTGCAACACTACCGAGTTCCAAACTGCCTCTGGAAGCAACATCATCACAATAACTGTTTGTTGGGAGCCTCATGAAATGGGTTTCCATGGCTGAGCAGCCGCACAAAAGCCTAAAAATCACCATGCGCAATGTCAAGCATCGGCTGGAGTGGTGTGAAGCTCGCCGCCATTGGACTGTGGAGCAGTGGAAACTTGTTTTCAGGAGTGATGAATCACACTTCACCATCTGGCAGTCCAACAGACGAATCTGGGTTTGGCGGATGCCAGGAGAACGCTACCTGCCCGAATGCATAGTAGAGGAGGAGGAATATGGTGGAGGAATAAGGAATAAGTGTAGGAAAGGATGGTACAGCGTCTGTGCCACCAGTAAATACAGGTAGTATTGTTAATCCCCCTACACAGTCCCCGCAGCCGGACAATTTTCTCATGGCTTCTAGAAAGAAATGCTTTCGGCATGCTCAACCGGTGTCGCTCATTCAGCCGATAGAAACTTTCAACCGGTTTTCCCCACTAAGCAACTAGTTGGAGTCAGAGCCCAAGCCTTCTCAGGTTTCTCCTCCACCCTCTCCTCTACCCGTTACGGGGTCTGAGCCGCAAAAGCCTCCCACCATTAGCTCTGACAAATTGAAAACCGTAGTCACTGGCAACTCCATAACCCGCAATATTAGACTTAAAAATAATAATCCAGCGATCATACATCATACAGGCTAAAACTGGTGAGTGTAGATGGTATAGCGATATTGTTATCTACGTCAGCACCAACTTCAGCATGGAACTTAGCTAGAAAGATGTGTTGGCATCAAGTAATTGTCTCTGGCCCCCTCCCAGTTAGGGGGAGTTATGAGCTCTACAGCAGATTTGCACAACTCAATCGCTGGTTGAAAACTGTTTTCTGCCCCTCCCAAAATATATAAATAGTAGATAACTGGCCCTCTTTCTGGGACTCCCCCACAAACAGGACCAAGCCTGGCCTGCTGAGGAGTGACGGACTCTATCCAAGCTGTATGGGTGCTCTCATCTTATCTATCAACATAGACAGGGCTCTAACTCCTCCAGCTCCACAATGAGATAGGGTGCAGGCCAGGCAGCCAGCCTGCCAGATTAGTGGAGTTTGCCACTAGCACAGTCAGTGTAGTCAGCTCAGCTTTTCCAATTGAGACCGTGTCTGTGCCTCGATCTAGGTCGGGCAAAACTCAACATGGCGGTGTTCGCCTTAGCAATCTCACTGGAATAAAGACCTCCTCCATTTCTGTCATTATTAAAAGAGATTGTGATAATATCTCACATCTCAAAATAAGACTACTTAATGTTAGATCCCTCACTTAGGCAGTCATAGTCAATCAATCAATCAAATGTTATTTATAAAGCCCTTTTTACAACAGCAGACGTCACAAAGTGCTATACAGAAACCCAGCCTAAAACCCCAAACCTCAAGCAATGCAGATGTAGAAGCATGGTGGCTAGGAAAAACTCCCTAGAAAGGCAGAAACCTAGGAAGAAACCTAGAGAGGAACCAGGCTCTGTGGGGTGGCCAGTCCCCTTCTGGCTGTGCCTGGTGGATATTATAACAGTACATGGCCATTAAGGCCAGAATTTTCTCCAAGATGTTCAAACGTTTATAGATGACCAGCAGGGTCAAATAATAATCACAGTGGTTGCAAGAGGTCAGTACATCAGGAGTAAGTGTCACTTGGCTTTTTATAGCCGGGCATTTAGAGGTTGAAATAGCAGGTGTGGTAGAGAGAAAGAGAGAGTTGAAAACAGCAGGCCTGGGACAAGGTAGCACGTCCGGTGAACAGGTCAGGATTCCATCGCCGCAGACAGAATATTCACATGGCAAAGTCCACAGACCCACTCCAAAAGGCTTTCGGTGCCATCATCTACTCAGTGGGTTTTGTCTCCGGACCTATGCATTGCCACAGTCATACCCTGGATCTAGTTTTCTCCTGTGGAATAAATATTGTGGATCCTGGACTATCGGACCACCATTTTATTACGTTTGCAATCGCAACAAATAATCTGCTCAGACCCCAACCAAGGATTTTCAAAAGCTGCGCTTAAATTATCGGACAACCCAAAGATTCCTAGATGCCCTTCCAGACTCCCTCCACCTACCCAAGGACGTCAGAGTACAAAAATCAGTTAACCACCTAGCCGAGGATCTAAATGTATCCTTGCGTAATACCCTAGATGCAGTCACACCTCTAAAAACAAAAAAACATTTGTCACAGGAAATTAGCTCCCTGGTATACAGAACATTCCTGAGCCCTGAAGCAAGCTTCCAGAAAATTGGAACGGAACTGAAAACACTACACCAAACGAAGTTTTTCGAATAGCTTGGAAAGACAGTACCGCAGTACTGCGCAATATCAAAGAGCCCTCACTGCTGCTCGATCAGCCTACTTTTCCAACCTAATTGAGGAGAATAAAAAACAAATGTATTTTTGATACTGTCGTAAAGCTAGCTAAAAAGCAGCATTCCCCAAGAGAGGATGGCCTTCACTTCAGCAGTGATGAATTCATGAACTTCAGCAATGAAAATATCATGATCATTAGAAAGCATATTACGGACTCCTCTTTGTATCTGCATATTTTGCCAAAACTCAGTTGTTCTGAGTCTGTACAGAACTACCAGGACCTAAGATCAATGGAGACACTCAAGTTTTTTAATCCTGTATCGCTTGACACATTCACGAAAGTAGTCATGAACTCTAAACCTTCTAGCTACTTACTGGACCCTATTCCAACTAAACTACTGAAAGAGATACTTCCTGTGCTTGGCCCTCCTATGTTGAACATAATACACGGCTCCCTATCCTCCGGATCTTTACCAAACTCACTAAAAGTGGCAGTAATAAAGCCTCTCCTGAAAAAGCCAAACCTTGACCCTGAATTTATTTTAAACTATCGCAGTATCTCGCATTCCTCTACTTTTTTGGGAAAAAAGCTGTTCCGCAGTAACTCACTGCCTTCCTGAAGACAAATAATGTATACGAAACGCTCCAGTCTGGTTTTAGACCCCATCATAGTACTGAGACTACACTCGTGAAGGTGGTAAATTACCTTTTAATGGCATCAGACCAAGGCTCTGCATCTGTCCTCGTGCTCCTAGACCTCAGTGCCACCTTTGACACCATCGATCACCACATTATTTTAGAGAGTATGGTCTACACGGACATGTTCTTGCCTGGTTTAGATCTTATCTGTTGGAAAGATATCAGTTCGTCTCTGGATGGTTTGTCCTCTGACTAATCAAATTTAAGGTGCGGTGTTCCTCAAGGTTCCGTTTAAGGACCACTATTGTTTTCACTATATATTCTACCTCTTGGTGATGTCATTTGGAAACAAAATGTCAACTTTCACTGCTATGCGGACAACATACTGTACGTTCCAATGAAACATGGTGAAGCCCTAAAATAGCCTACCCTGGAAGCCTGTGCTTCAGACATAAGGAAGTGGATTGCGGCAAATGTTTTACTTTTAAATTCGGACAAAACAGAGATGCTAGTTCTAGGTCCCAAGAATCAAAGATATCTGCTTTTTGATCTGACAATTAATTTTGATGGTTGTACAGTCATCAAAAAAAAAAACAGTGAAGGACCTTGGCGTTACTCTTGACACTGTTTTCTCTTTTGATGAACACATCAAGAATATTTATAGGGCAGCTTCTTTCCATCTTCGTAACATTGCAAAAATCATGCAGAAAAGCTTATCCATGCTTTTGTCACTTCTAGATTAGACTGCAATGCTCTACTCTCCAGCTACCGGGATAAAGCACTAAAACTTCAATTAGTGCTAAATACGGCTGCTAGAATCCTGACTAGAACCAAACAATTCAATCATATTACTCCAGTGCTAGGCTACACTGGCTTCCTGTTAAGGCTAGTGCTGATTTCAAGGTTTTACTGCTAACCTACAAAGCATTACATGGACTTGCTCCTACATATCTCTCCGGTTTGGTCCTGCTGTACATTCCTACACGTACGCTACGGTCACAAGACGCAGGCCTCCTTATTGTCCCTAGAATTTTTAAGCAAACAGATGGAGGCAGGGCTTTGTCCTACAGAGCTCCATTTTTATGGAATGGTCTGCCTATCCATGTGAGAGAGACTGACTCGGTCTCAACCTTTAAGTCTTTACTGAAGACTCATCTCTTCAGTAGGTCCTATGATTGAGTGTAGTCTGGCCTAGGGGTGCGAAGGTGAATGACAAGGCACTGGAGTGACGAACCGCCCTTGCTGTTTCTGCCTGGCCGGCTCCCCTCTCCACTAAGATTCTCTGCCTCTGACCCTATTACGGGGGCTGAGTCACTGACTTACTAGTGCTCTTGCATGCCGTCCCTAGGAGGGGTGCATCACGTCATGCTAGGCTTTTTTCGCTATACTCAACTTGAATTGGTTGTGAGTCACTGACGTGATCTTCCTGTCCGGTTTTGCTCCCCCTTGGGCTCGTGCGGTGGAGGAGATCTTTTTAGGCTATACTCAGCCTTGTCTCAGGGTAGTAAGTTGGTGGTCTGTTGATATCCCTCTAGTGGTGTGGGGGCTATGGTATGGCAAAGTGGGTGGGGTTAAATCCTGCCTGGTTGGCCTTGTCCGGGGGTATCGTCGGACAGGGTCACCCGGCCCCCCTTGTCTCAGCCTCCAGTATGTACTGTATGCTGCAATAATCTATATGGGGGATAGGGTTAGTCTGTCGTATCTAGTGAAATTCTCCCGTCTTATCTGGTGTCCTGTATGAACTTGAACTTGAACTTAATATCTCTCTCTCTCTCTCTCTCTCTCTCTCTCTCTCTCTCTCTCTCTCTCTCTCTCTCTCTCTCTCTCTCTCTCTCTCTCTCTCTCTCTCTCTCTCTCTCTCTCTCTCTCTCTCTCTCTCTCTCTCTCTCTCTCTCTCTCTCTCTCTCTCTCTCTCTCTCTGCTATGAAAAGCCAACTAACACTTAGTCCTGAGGTGTTGACCTGTTGCACCCTCTGCAACCCCCTTGATTATTATATGAACGTTTGAACAACAATCTGGCCTTAATGGCCATGTACTCTTATAATCTCCACCCGGCACAGCCAGAAGAGGAATGGTCACCCATCAGAGTCTGGTTCCTCTCTAGGTTTCTTCCTAGGGAGTTTTTCCTAGCCACCATGCTTCTACATCTGCATTGCTTGCTGTTTCGGGTTTTAGGCTGGGTTTCTGTATAACCACATTGTGACATCTGTTGATGTAAAAGGGGCTTTATAAATACATTTCATTTGAATAATGGTCTGAGGCTGTTTTTCATGGTTCGGGCTAGGCCCCTTAGTTCCAGTGAAGGGAAATCTTAATGCTACATTATAATGACATTCTAGACGATTCTGTGCTTCCAACTTTGTGGCAACAGTTTGGGGAAGGCCCTTTCCTCTTTCAGCATGACAATGCCCCCGTGCACAAAGCAAGGTCCATACAGAAATGGTTTGTCGAGATTGGTGTGGAAGAACTTGACTGGCCTGCACAGAGCCCTGACCTCAACCCCATCAAACATATTTTGGATGAATTGGAACGCCGACTTCGAGCCAGGCCTAATTGCCCAACATCAGTACCCGACCTCACTAATGCTCTTGTGGCTGAATGGAAGCAAGTCCCCGCAGCAATGTTCCAACATCTAGTGGAAAGCCTTCCCAGAAGAGTGGAGGCTGTTATAGCAGCAAAGGGGGACCAACTCCATACTAATGCCCATGATTTTGGAATGAGATGTTCGACGTGCAGGTGTCCTCATACTTTTGGTAATGTAGTGTATACTCCCTCTAATAGTTTGAGAGAAGTTTGATATAATCCGTGATAAATACTGTACTAAAAATATAAATTTAATGAAAACGTAATTAACTATAAAGTTGTATTTTCTTACTACTTATTACATTCTTTGCTGAGAAGTGTGAGTGTACAGCAGTGGAGGATGGTGGGAAGAGTTATAGGAGAACAGGCTCATTGTAATGGCTGGAATACAATTTATGGAACGGTATCAAACATATGGAAACCACATTTGACTCCGTTACATTTATTCCATTCCAGCCATTTTATTTAGCCTATCCTCCTATAGCTCCCCCCACCAGCCTCCACTGGTGTACAGTCAGTGTTATTTGTGTGTTAGTCAGTCATGGTTTATGTGACTCGTTTCAGGAAACTAGGCGTATGTCGCGCGTCACTACTTCACAGAAGAGCCATTTGAACGTAAACTTTTTTTTTTTAATCATTTTTTTTTTGGCAGAAATGCATTCTGGAACATGAACTTTCATGTGCCTTAATAACAAACTTGTATGCCATTTGTAAATACGAATACAATTGTTAAATTACAAGCCTAGTTGGTTTAGCCACAGAAAAAGACAGCAACCTTCCCGCTAGCAATGATTGGCTGAGATAATGAGTGGGCAGGACATGCCGAGAGATCGAGTTTTGAAATCAGTGGAATGGTATGATAGCTAAGGAGATGGAGAAAACACCTGTCTCCGGATTACATCTTCAATCTAAGGGCAACCATGGCATCTGTGACAGAGAGAGAGAAGCGTCCATCCATGTACACGGGTAAGATAGTCTAGCTAGCTACATTTTCAGATATTACAAGTTTCTAATTTAGTCATAAAGTCATTTTCATTTCAAGTTAAAGTGTACTGTTAGCTAGCTAGCTAGCTAGCTGAAGTTACGTGTATGATCTGTGTAGTAATATTATTCGTATCTCAGAGCCATTTGCTTTGCTAGTTATAGCCTAATGTTAGCTAGCTAGCTACATGTCTTAACAAAAGACTCCACTATGTAAGTACCCTTCCAATAGAATGTTCATGATGTCAACTGTCTGGTGAATTTGCTCTGGCTATCTACTCCGATTTCAGAGCACTCTCATCTGAGTGTGCCAGAACACAGAATAACTGACAAATTTACTAACACAATTAAATTGTTGCCAGCAGCACAGTTGCAGTCACCAACGCTCTGGATAACATAAAAACAGCCTAACCAGCTCTGCTAGGGCGAGGAAAATGGTCAGAGTGAGCTGTTCTCTCATGTGTGTATGGAAGTAGCTAGCAAGTTAGCCAGTTAGCTTGGGTGCTTGACTGCTGTTGTTAGGACAGAACGCACGCATCTACCCTACTCCTCGGCCAGAGCGTCCAGTGTGCGCTGTGAACGCTCCGAGAGCGAAACACTCTGAATTTACGGGTGGGGCTATAGCTTAAGAGGGTGTGAATGATGCTGAATGGGTGTAGACAAAAAAGAGCTCTCTAGTGGGTGTACCAAAACATTCAAAGGCCATTTTCACAAAAGTGAGGTTAAAAGTTTATCCACTTTCAAAGCAGAATTACTTTCCCATTGTTCCTCAACTGTAGTGTATGATATACAATTTTCCAGCTCTGAGTCTCTACTTTTATCCAATGTAAAAAACATAATTTCAAATTTTGCTACATAAGACCGAATCGAGCCGGTCGGTCACAGTATATGAGTGCATTCTGAAAGTATTCAGACCCCTCGACATTTTACACATTTTGTTACATTACAGGCTTATTCTCAAATTGATTAAATAATACATTTTCCTCATCAATCTACACACAATACCCCATAATGACAAAGCAAAAATAGGAAAAACTAAACTAACAAACAGAAATCGCTTATTTACATACAGTGGGGAAAAAAAGTATTTAGTCAGCCACCAATTGTGCAAGTTCTCCCACTTAAAAAGATGAGAGAGGCCTGTAATTTTCATCGTAGGTACACGTCAACTATGACAGACAAAATGAGAAAAAATAATCCAGAAAATCACATTGTAGGATTTTTAATGAATTTATTTGCAAATTATGGTGGAAAATAAGTATTTGGTCAATAACAAAAGTTTCTCAATACTTTGTTATATACCCTTTGTTGGCAATGACACAGGTCAAACGTTTTCTGTAAGTCTTCACAAGGTTTTCACACACTGTTGCTGGTATTTTGGCCCATTCCTCCATGCAGATCTCCTCTAGAGCAGTGATGTTTTGGGGCTGTCGCTGGGCAACACGGACTTGCAACTCCCTCCAAAGATTTTCTATGGGGTTGAGATCTGGAGACTGGCTAGGCCACTCCAGGTCCTTGAAATGCTTCTTACGAAGCCACTCCTTCGTTGCCCGGGCGGTGTGTTTGGGATCATTGTCATGCTGAAAGACCCAGCCACGTTTCATCTTCAATGCCCTTGCTGATGGAAGGAGGTTTTCACTCAAAATCTCACGATACATGGCCCCATTCATTCTTTCCTTTACACGGATCAGTCGTCCTGGTCCCTTTGCAGAAAAACAGCCCCAAAGCATGATGTTTCCATCCCCATGCTTCACAGTAGGTATGGTGTTCTTTGGATGCAACTCAGCATTCTTTGTCCTCCAAACACGACAAGTTGAGTTTTGACCAAAAAGTTCTATTTTGGTTTCATCTGACCATATGACATTCTCCTAATCCTCTTCTGGATCATCCAAATGCACTCTAGCAAACTTCAGACGGGCCTGGACATGTACTGGCTTAAGCAGGGGGACACGTCTGGCACTGCAGGATTTGAGTCCCTGGCGGCGTAGTGTGTTACTGATTGTAGGCTTTGTTACTTTGGTCTCAGTTCTCTGCAGGTCATTCACTAGGTCCCCCCGTGTGGTTCTGGCATTTTTGCTCACCGTTCTTGTGATTATTTTGACCCCACGGGGTGAGATCTTGCGTGGAGCCCCAGATCGAGGGAGATTATCAGTGGTCTTGTATGTCTTCCATTTCCTAATAATTGCTCCCACAGTTGATTTCTTCAAACCAAGCTGCTTACCTATTGCAGATTCAGTCTTCCCAGCCTGGTGGAGGTCTACAATTTTGAGCCTCTTAAAGAAGAAGTTACAGGTCTGTGAGAGCCAGAAATCTTGCTTGTTTATAGGTGACCAAATACTTATTTTCCACCATAATTTGCAAATAAATTCATTAGAAATCCTACAATGTGATTTTCTGGAATTGTTTTTCTCAATTTGTCTGTCATAGTTGACGTGTACCTATGATGAAAATTACAGGCCTCTCTCATCTTTTTAAGTGGGAGAACTTGCACAATTGGTGGCTGACTAAATACTTTGTTTTCCCCACTGTATGGTAAGTAAGTATTTGTTGCATGAGAAATATAAGGAAAGCTATTACTGCCGCCAGTACGGGCATTGTGAAGAACACGTCGTCAATGAATCCGCGCTATCCTTTGGACGCTTCTTCTGTTCGTAAGTGATGTATTGATGTCCCATTCCTAGGACTAGATGTTTTTGTGGGGAGTTTCTTTGACTGGTATTTCCAGTATTACCAACTATGTTTGCTGTAGGTAGAAAATCCTAGGAATTTGACACAAGCTGTCTCCAATCAATCATTTTCTGGTTGTGTGTGAGTGTTTGGTGGGGGGATCGCCTAAGCCAGGGGAGGCGGAGATCTACAAATAGTAATTGCACAAAGCCTATTCTTTGGCAGTGAATACTATTTGTAGATCAGTGATTCTACACCTCACTTTGCTCAAGCTGATCCACTCCAACGAACTCGGAAGTTTGTAATCAATTACTAATTTACATCTTAATGTTAAATGAATGGGACAAAAGGAACTCTACGGTAAGCTTATATGGATGCCATTTCGTAATCAGCCACAGTGTGGTGACAAAGATGTCAAGATCATTGCTTAGTGAATGTAGGGTACCCAGGTCCACTTTCCCACATTTCCTATCATTGGCTGCACTTCTGTGTGTGTGTGTGTACTGATCTATTGATTTCAAATTGACTCAGAGGATTAGCCTTTTTGGTGCATATTCAATAAACACTGACTCACCTAAAAGTAGTCTAAGGATTCCACTGGTCCACTCCTCACCATAAAAACCATAAACTCGTAAACCATTACACAAGTGCAACACATATACATGCGTGTGTGCACGTACATACACACAGTGTGTGCAGCCAATGATGAGGAATGCAGGAAAGTGGACCCATCTTTGTCACTACCATGTGGCTGATTGTGAAATGGCATCCATATAAGCCTACCGTTGAGTTCCTTTTGTCCCATTCATTTTACATTAAGATGTAAATTAGCAATTGAATACAAAATTCACAAATATGTCGATCTGGTCATTTGCCAGCTTTGACCAGAACTGAACTTTGACCAGAAGGCCGATGTTTGCTTTAACTATTTGAATAAACTACATGCACTGCACAGAGCATATGAACAGGAATTTGTTTGTCTGTTATCACTTCAATGATTAAGAATTATGTGAACACCCACCTGAATTTTTCTTGCATACATAGTTGAATGATTGAGTTTTGAATTGATATGAGAGGTACACAAGCCAAGGAGGATCTAGAGGTAGGCTAGTTAGACCCCCCAAAAATCGCATTGCTTGGGAAGAGTCCCACAGGTACATATATTAATAGCATTGGCAAATATCTGTATTTCCATATAACCTCAGGCAATTACAACCATTTAATACAATTATAATATGCTAATTTCAAATGGTAACTGCACAGCAGGCAAAGCATTCAACATGGGGGATTTGGCTGTTGCCCATGGTATCTTCAATCAGTCTACAGTTTATATGGAAATTGTGTTGAACACATAGATTGTACATAACAACCATTTCAACAATAGGCTGTAGGCATCAAAGTTATCCCCCCTCCCCTCCGGAGTCACACATATCATCTGCCAATCAGAGGATAATTATATTATTCTAAACTGATACAGATTCTCAGACTTCACCTGATCCTCATACTCATGACCTTGTGAACTAACACAGTCTGAAAGTGTATTGATATGCAGCTGTGTGCCGTACAGGGTTGACCTCCAAGTGATCCCCAGCGATGACCCTACCCTGCCCTGTACTGTGTCTACCTGAGGGCCGTGGCAGCAGCAGCTGTGGAGCCTCCAACCCTGCCTACCAGTGCGTGTGCGTATTCTGTTCTGATCCTTAGTCCGTGAAGTGGTGTGCATTACAATGAGCTAAGCTGATAGAGGATCCACTGAAGGCTCTGTAAAGGGTATGGGAGCGGAACAGGAGGAGGAAGGTTTTAATTTGCACCATGCATGGCCTCAACAATCTTCACAGAGGGAACATTTACTTTATTTTAAACACGTCATCTGTCAAAGAAGACACTTAGTTTCCCTTTTATTGACAATTTTAGTTTTTATCAGTTGCCGTTTGATGTGATGTCCAACCTTGGTAGGACCTTATTGAGCAATAAATTTGATTTTATGCTATAATGATAGTATCCTTTTTAATGAAAGGACTCACTCAAGCAGAATGATTTCCTTCCTGAATTAAAGTGTATTTCTATAGTAGTCTATTTGGTTTGTCACAATATACAGTGTGCATTATGCATTCACATAATCACTCCTTGCTCTTCTATTGTAGGTGTAGTTCCCACACTGGCCACATGATGGCCCTTTAGTCATAGAGAAAAACATTTCTCAGCACTAAGCAGCAAATTCCATCGTCATCCTCAACAAAATGGATGACGGCCTTTAGAAATAGCAGGCAGAGTGCGTCACGACTCAGGGGTCTGCGTGCTGTGTGCACTGCCATCAATTTATGTTCCACTGCCATCCATTTATGTTACACCTGTTTTGATGCATGAGCACAGGGAGGGAGAGAGAAGCTGCCTGCAAACAGGGTTACCATATCTGTCTCTATATAAAGAACCCACTATATACAGACAAGCCCCATATGTAGGCTGGCATTAGAATATCATTGTCAGAAAACATCTGCATTTCAAGATTTGAAATGATTAAATATGTGTGGGTATATTTGTTATGTAGAATACTTTTTATGGAGAATATTGTAATCGTCATCTAGCAAGAAGCCCCACACTATAAAACCATAGACATTCAAAACCACATCCTCTCTCTGGATATGTTTTATTATCCCTTTGAAAGCTATTCTTTATTATTTGACATGTTTAGCTGCACTAGGCCCCCAGGGTTAGGAGGAGGGAACAGGGAGCGATAATCATGCCTTACTGCTTTTATCCCTAGATCCTGGATGGGTGTAATCAGGTCCTATGTCTGACTGTCCAATTACTGTGTGTGTGTGTTTGTGCCTCCTTCCCTTAATGTGTGTGTTCCCATCTCCATGGGGCACACTTCTCTCATTAGCCCTCTCCCAGGTTGAATGATGGATGGGCCTCTCTCTCTCTCTCTCTCTCAAATTCAAGCTGCTTTGTTGCTTTGGCAATATACACACAATGTTTTTCATGCCAATAATGTATACTATATACACTGAGTATACAAACTTTCCATGACCTAGACTGACCAGGTGATGTCACTTGTTAGATCCACTTCAATCAGTGTAGATGAAGGGGAGGAGACAGGTTAAATAAGGATTTTTAAGCCTTCAGACAATTTAGAAATGGATTGTGTATATGTGCCTATCAGGGGAGTGAATGGGCAAGACATTCACCCTCAATAGTAGAAATAGAAAAATTTAATGAATAATAGGGACAATAAAATCCTAAACATGGAAAATGAACATGCTACTATTATTACTACTAAAATAAATGCTACTACCACTATTATTAACACTCATACTACAACTATCCCTACTACTACCATTACCACCACTAGCATTACTACCTCTAATATCTCTACCTTCTAAAACTATAACTAACTTATTACTAACTAAATATTATTATCACCATTACATCAGTACAGTTTTACCTAACATCAGTACAGCCGGAGGGGATGGCTGCCGTTTTACAGGCTCCTAACCAATTGTGCTATTTTTGTGTGTTTTTTCGCATTGTTTGTACAGTGAGGGAAAAACGTATTTGATCCCCTGCTGATTTTGTAAGTTTGCCCACTGACAAAGACATGATCAGTCTATATTTGTAATGGTAGGTTTATTTGAACAGTGAGAGACAGAATAACAACAAAAAAATCCAGAAAAAACGCATGTCAAAAATGTTATAAATTGATTTGCATTTTAATGAGGGAAATAAGTATTTAACCCCTCTGCAAAACATGACTTAGTACTTGGTGGCAAAACCCTTGTTGGCAATCACAGAGGTCAGACGTTTCTTGTAGATGGCCACAAGGTTTGCACACATCTCAGGAGGGATTTTGTCCCACTCGTCTTTGCAGATATTCTCCAAGTCATTAAGGTTTCGAGCCTGACGTTTGGCAACTCAAACCTTCAGCTCCCTCCACAGATTTTCTATGGGATTAAGGTCTGGAGACTGGCTAGGCCACTTCAGGACCTTAATGTGCTTCTTCTTGAGCCACTCCTTTGTTGCCTTGGCCGTGTATTTTGTGTCATTGTCATGCTGGAATACCCATCCACGACCCATTTTCAATGCCCTGGCTGAGGGAAGGAGGTTCTCACCCAAGATTTGACGGTACATGGCCCCGTCCATCGTCCCTTTGATGCAGTGAAGTTGTCCTGTCCCCTTAGCAGAAAAACACCCCCAAAGCATAATGTTTCCACCTCCATGTTTGACGGTGGGGATGGTGTTCTTGGGGTCATAGGCAGCATTCCTCCTCTTCCAAACACGGCGAGTTGAGTTGATGCCAAAGAGATCGATTTTGGTCTCATCTGACCACAACGCTTTCACCCAGTTCTCCTCTGAATCATTCAGATGTTCATTGGCAAACTTCAGACGGGCCTGTATATGTGCTTTCTTGAGCAGGGGGACCTTGCGGGCGCTGCAGGATTTCAGTCCTTCACGGCGTAGTGTGTTACCAATTGTTTTCTTGGTGACTATGGTCCCAGCTGCCTTGAGATCATTGACAAGATCCTCCCGTGTAGTTCTGGGCTGATTCCTCACCGTTCTCATGATCATTGCAACTCCACAAGGTGAGATCTTGCATGGAGCCCCAGGCTGAGGGAGATTGACAGTTCTTTTGTGTTTCTTCCATTTACAAATAATCGCACCAACTGTTGTCACCTTCTCACCAAGCTGCTTGGCGATGTTCTTGTAGCCCATTCCAGCCTTGTGTAGGTCTACAATCTTGTCCCTGACATCCTTGGAGAGCTCTTTGGTCTTGGCCATGGTGGAGAGTTTGGAATCTGATTGATTGATTGCTTCTGTGGACAGGTGTCTTTTATACAGGTAACAAGCTGAGATTAGGAGCACTCCCTTTAAGAGTGTGCTCCTAATCTCAGCTCCTTACCTGTATAAAAGACACCTGGGAGCCAGAAATCTTTCTGATTGAGAGGGGGTGAAATACTTATTTCCCTCATGAAAATGCTAATCAATTTATATCATTTTTGACATGCGTTTTTCTGGATTTTGTTGTTGTTATTCTGTCTCTCACTGTTCAAATAAACCTACCATTAAACGTACAAAATCAACAGGGGATCAAATACTTTTTTCCCCTCACTGTAACTTATTTTGTACATAATGTTGATACTACCGTCTCTTATGAACGAAAAGAGCGTCTGGATATCAGAACAGCGATTACTCACCTCGAACAGCACAAAGATTGTTTCTTGAATGAGTTTGACGCAAATTATATAATGTTGCTCCCAGAAAAGGCCCAATTCCCTGTAATTCGCATGAAGAAATTAAGGAAATACAGGGGGCGGAGAACAGGGTGCCTTGTGAGAATTCGTCGGCGAGTGGGTAACCCGCCTCTACCATCCGTTCAATTGGCCAACGTGCAATTACTGGAGAATAAACTGGATGAGCTCCGTTCGAGACTATCCTACCAACAGGACATTAAAAACTGTAATATCTTAAGTTTCACTGAGTCGTGGCTGAAGGACGACACGGATAATATACAGTTGGCTGGGTTTTCCGTGCATCGGCAGGACCGAACAGCTACGTCCGGTAAGACCAGGGGTGTGTGTCTATTTGTCAATAACAGCTAGTGCGCAATGTCTAATATTAAGGTAGGTTCAAGGTATTTCTCACCTCTGGTAGAGTACCTCATGATAAGCTGTAGACCACACTATCTACCAAGAGAGTTTTCATCTATATTTTTCGTAGCCGTCTATACCACCACAAACCGACGCTGGCACTAAGACCGCACTCAACAAGCTGTATAAGGCAATAAGCAAACAAAATGCTCATCCAGAAGCGGCGCTCCTTGTGGCCGGGGACTATAATGCAGGCAAACTGAAATCCGTTTTACCTCATTTCTACCAGCATGTCACATGTGCAACCAGAGGAAAAAAAACCTCTAGACCACCTTTACTCCACACACAGAGACGTGTACAAAGCTCTCCCTCGCCCTCCATTTGGAAAATCTGACCATAATTATATCCTCCTGATTCCTGCTTACAAGCAAAAACTAAAGCAGGAAGTATATAATATATAATATATACCAGTGACTCACTCAATATGAAAGTAGTCAGATGACACAGATGCTACGCTACAGTAATAATAATAATAATAATAATAATAATATAATAATATGCCATTTCGCAGACGCTTTTATCCAAAGCGACTTACAGTCATGTGTGCATACATTTTTATTTATGGGTGGTCCCGGGGATCGAAACCACTACCCTGGTGTTACAAGCGCCATGCTCTACCAATTGAGCTACAAAGGACCACAGGACTGTTTTTCTAGCACAGACTGGAATATGTTCCGGGATTCATCCAATGGCATTGAGGAGTATACCACCTCAGTCACCGGCTTCATCAATAAGTGCATCGACGATGTCATCCCCACAGTGACCGTGTGTACATATCCCAACCAAAACCATGGATTACAGGCAACATCCGCACCAAGCAAAGGCTAGAGCTGCCGCTTTCAAGGAGTGAGACACTAATCCGGACGCTTATAAGAAATCCTGCTATGCCCTCAGACAAACCATCAAACAGGAAAGCGTCAATACAGGACTAAGATTGAATCCTACTACACCGGCTCTGATGCTTGTTGGATGTGGCAGGGCTTGCAAACTATTAAGGACTACAAAGGGAAACCCAGCCGCGAGCTGCCCAGTGATGCGAGCCTACCAGACGGGCTGAATGCCTTTTATTCTCTCTTCGAGGCAAGCAACACTGAAGCGTGCATGAGAGCATCAGATGTTCCGGACGACTGTGTGATCACGCTCTCCGTAACCGATGTGAACAAGACCTTTAAACAGGTCAACATTCACAAGGCCGTGGGGCCAGACGGATTACCAGGATGTGTACTCAGAGTATGCGTGGGCCAAGTGTCTTCACTGACATTTTCAACCTCTCCCTGACCGAGTCTGTAATACCTACATGTTTCCCTGTGCCCAAGATAGCGAATGTAACCTGCCTAAATGACTACCGCCCATAGCACTCACGTCTCTAGCTATGAAGTGCTTTGAAAGGCTGGTCATGGCTCACATCAACGCCATCATGCCGGAAACCCTAGACCCACTCCAATTCGTATACCACCCCAACAGATCTACGGATTACGCAATCTCAATCGCACTCCACACTGCCCTTTCCCACCTGGACAAAAGCAACACCTATGTGAGAATGCTGTTCATTGACTACAGCTCAGCGTTCAACACCATAGTGCCCACTAAGCTCATCACTAAGCTAAGGACCCTGGGACTAAACACCTCCCTCTGCAACTGGATCCTGGACTTCCTGAGGGGTGCCCCCAGGTGGTAAGGGTAGGCAAAAACACATCTGCCAGACTGATCCTCAACACAGGGGCCCCTCAGGGGTGCGTGCTTAGTCCCCTCCTGTACTCCCTGTTCACCCACGACTGCGTGGCCAAGCATGACTCCAACACCATTAAGTTTGCTGACGACACAACGGTGGTAGGCCTGGGACAGCCTATAGGGAGGAGGTCAGAGACCTGGCAGTGTGGTGCCAGGACAACAACCTCTCCCTCAACGTGAGCAAGACAAATGAGATGATTGTGGACTAAGGAAAAGGAGAGCCGAAAATGCCCCCATTCACATCAACGGGGCTGTAGTGGAGTGGGTCGAAAGTTTCAAGTTCCTTGGTGTCCACATCACCAACCAACTATCATGATCCAAACACACCAAGAAAATTATGAAGAGGGCATGACAACGCCTTTTCCCCCTCAGGAGACTAAAAATATTTGGCATGGGTCCCCAGATCCTCAAATAGTTCTACAGCTGCACCATCGAGAGCATCCTAACCGGTTGCATCACCGCCTGGTATGGCAACTGCCTGGCATCTGACCGTAAGGCGCTACAGAGGGTAGTGCGTATAGCCCAGTACATCACTAGGGCCAAGCTTCCTGCCATCCAGGATTTATATACTAGGCGGAGTCAGAGGAAGGCCCAAAACATTGTCAACAACTCCAGTCACCCAAGTCATAGACTGTTCTCTCTGCTACCGCACGGCAAGCGGTACCGGAACGCCAAGTCTAGGTCTAAAAGGCTCCTTAACCACTTCTACCCCCAAGTCATAAGACTGCTGAACAATTAATCAAATGGCCACCCAGACTATTTGCATTGACCCCCCTTTTGTTTTTACACTGCTGCTACTTGCTGTTTATTATCAATGCATAGTCACTTTACCCCCTGTATATAGCCTCATTATAGTTATTTTAGTGTGTTATTATTATGTATTTATTTATTTTACTTTAGTTTATTTAGTAAACATTTTCTTAACTCTATTTTCTTAAAACTGCATTGTTGGTTAAGGGCTTGTAAGTAAGCATTTAATGGTAAGGTCTACACCTGTTGTATTCGGCGCATGTGACAAATAAAATTGGATTTGAATATTCAGTGTCCCTCAGGCTATGGCAAGTAAATACATATTTGGCTGCAGGAGGAGCCGTTTTGCCTTTGTTCATTAGTATTTTTTGTTTTTCCTCTGGGTTTAATGAGATAAAATGTGGAATAAATGTAGTAATTTCTGTGAATAATGTATCTCTTGGTGAGGATGAGTAAAGTACATTGAAAAAAAGAAGAAAAAAAAGAACAATAAATAATATTACTATTATTATTATAATACCAATGGCAATAAAATGAAGAATAGTTGTAGATAAATCAAGAATGAAATAAGATTGCACTCAAAATAAGTACAATGGAAGTACAATGGAATGCAATGCAATCTGCAACCCCTTGTAGAACTAAATATGTATGTGTTTCTTTTGTAAGTTTGTGTGTGTGTGTGTGTGTTATGTGTTATGCGTGAATTAAAGAGTCTGTCTAGTCCAGTAGTCTGCATATTAGATTCATTAGTTGGCGCACATCACCAATCACTGATAGTTGTACAGTTGAAGTCGGAAGTTTACATACACCTTAGCCAAATACATTTAAACTCAGCTTTTCACAATTCCTGACACTTAATCCTAGTAAGAATTCCCTGTCTTAGGTCAGTTAGGATCACCACTTTATTTTAAGAATGTGAAATGTCAGTATAATAGTAGAGAGAATGATTTATTTCAGCTTTTATTTCTTTCATCACATTCCCAGTGGGTCAGAAGTTTACATACACTCAATTAGTATTTGGCAGCATTGCCTTTAAATTGTTTAACTTGGGTCAAACATTTCAGGTAGCCTTCCACAAGCTTTTCACAATAAGTTGGGTGAATTTTGTCCCATTTCTCCTGACAGAGCTGGTGTAACTGAGTCAGGATTGTAGGCCTCCTTGCTCGCACACGCTTTTTCAGTTCTGTCCACACATTTTCTATAGGATTGAGGTCAGGGCTTTGTGATGGCCACTCCAATACCTTGACTTTGTTGTCCTTAAGCCATTTTGCCACAACTTTGTAAGTATGCTTGGGGTCATTTGGAAGACCCATTTGCGACCAAGCTTTAACTTCCTGAATGATGTCTTGAGACGTTGCTTCAATATATCCACATCACTTTCCTTCCTCATGATGCCATCTATTTTGTGAAGTGCACCAGTCCCTCCTGCAGCAAAGCACCCCCACAGCATGATGCTACCACCCCCGTGCTTCACGGTTGGGATGGTGTTCTTCGGCTTGCAAGCAACCCCCTTTTTCCTCCAAACATAACAATGGTCATTATCGCCAAACAGTTATATTTTTGTTTCATCAGACCAGAGGACATTTCTCCAAAAAGTACGATCTTTGTCCCCATGTGCAGTTGCAAACCGTAGTCTGGCTTTTTTATGGCGGTTTTGGAGCAGTGGCTTCTTCCTTGCGGAGCCTGATTCATAACCTTTTGAGAATTAGGGTGCAGGTCCGCAATGGAAGACCAATCTCCGAAATATGTATCGGAACGACTATAAGGCTTTACGTGAATTTCACATTAAGTCGTACTTTGTTTACACTTCTATATTCGTGTAATCAAGCAGTAAAGGTACTCACACCAACTGTATACAACACCATAATTCTCAAAAGGTTATGCATCAACATTAAAAGATGCTCTTACCCTCTGTGTGGTTTGCCAATCACCATTAAAAGGTGCTGTGTGGTACCACATATAAACTTTGTCCTGTGGAATCCTCTGGAGAGAACAGCTCATCATCTGGATCACCTTGCTCGCGCATCTGTCTCTATAGAAACCCAGTCGCCGTCTCTGTGGTCCCAGTAGAAAGCCAAGGTGAGTTGATGTTACCTAAAAATTCATGTAAGTTATATGAGAAAGTATGTTTAAGTTATGGTTAACTTATATCATGACAAACAGTATGTCTAAGGTTAATGTTAATGTTAACAAGGACCCTAGGAACTGTCATGTGTCAATAATGCCTTCAGGGTTAACGTTAGGGACTTCAAGTTAGTTGACGGACACTAACATTAGACTAGCTAACGTAACGTTAGTTAAGTTGGCATACAACTTTAGGTTTGGCCAACTAATGTTACTTGGACAATAAAAGTGCCCTACAGTTGTCCGGTAACACGAACAATAAAGGGAGCCAGAAAGTTAACATTGTGAAGTTACAAACAGTACCCAGCTAAAAGTTAAAAAATAGTAAAGCGATTTGCTTAGCTAGCTAGCTATGCTAGCTAGTCAACGGTCCTTCGGGGTCGCGAGATGTACTTCAGAACAAACTAGCAAGCTGCAGGGGTCTCTTGAGTGGCCGTTGGAACTTCCTTGTTAGCTCGGCTAAATTGTAAAGAGCAACCTTAAAGATAGGTTACTTAAATATATTGCTACAATTAACTAGCTAGCCCTGTTCGCTCACCAAATTTACCTTAATTTATCTAACTTATCTCTAAGCTAGCTGTAGCTCTCATCCAGCTGCACAGACGTGTCCTAATCACGTTTATACAATTCTAGCATAGCTCTTCGTGTCGCTTGAGCTTAGAGCTGAGACACGCATATTTAAATACTGAGTAAAAGGTCATGTGGGCAACAAAAATGAGCACCTATCAAAATCGCCATTTCACCGGTTTACGCACCAACATAATTAACTAACACTGTTCTGCTATCAGCCAGCTCATGTCAAATATTTTGGGGGGTTTTAGCTCCACAAAGCTGAGGGAACATCATATTCTGAGAAAATGCACTAAACAAGTGACATCAGGTCTAACCTACACACAGTATTTGACTAATTGATGTGCTACTATTGTGTCCACGAAATCAGCTGATGCATTTATTTGTTTACATTTGACAAGTTTATACAACAAAAAAAGTGAATATACTGACTAAAGCAATGATGTCCTTTTTTTTAGGAAATACTCAGCCCTCGTGTCTTCGATTATATATTTAGTTATTAATTAGGACTACATCAGTCTAGTATTGGTGCTATACGTTCAGTGTAGTATTATCTGCATGCACAGAGTAAAAATTGTCCACCATCCTTAGACACACACACAAAGAAACATACCATTGAGATTGGTGTAAACTACATTAATTGACATTTTAATTTTCCTGTTGTTGCCCTTAGATAACCAGTGACCAATCTTGCATTGTTTTGTTGTTGACTTAAAGTGATGTTGAACATTCCAGAGTTGATTGTATAATTTCATTTTCTTTGCAGATATCCAGTCTATATACCAAAAGTTTCCAGGTAAAATGTCCAGTTACTGGAGTAAACGTAGAAAAATTCAGAGGGGAGTTGCACAAGATTTGCAAAAACTAAAGTCAGGATCTGTGGAAAGGGAAGAGAGGCATGATTGTCATGGCATAAACAATTTTGTGCAAGTGGCTCTTCCAACGCAGGAGTCAAATAGTAGGGTTGAGCCTGCTGATGTTTGCACACTAAGTGGTAGTGAAGGTGGGATTAATGAGAGCTTCACTGAGAGCACAGCGGAGTGCATTGATGAAAGTACAGACGAGGAGGATGATATCAGAAAGTTACTTTCGGATTGGGCTCTTAGCAAACAAATTCCACATTTGTCATTAACTGAACTACTCAATATTCTATCCATAAAAATAACCGAATTGTCCTACCAAAAGATTCACAGACTTTGTTGAAAACAAAACCAGTGGTGGAAACTAAAGAAGTCTCTGGGGGAACTTATTTCCACGCTGGCATTAAACATGGTGTGCTGTCCCACCTTACAACATCTGTTCATACAAGGTTGTCTGAGTCAGTGTCCCTCCAAATCAATATTGCTTGCCTTCCTCTATACAAGAGCTCAAATGCTCAATTCTGGCCTATCTTAGGGCTAGTAGAAATCTACAAAGGCGTGGTCCAGACAAACATGTCACCATTTGTCATTGGGATGTTCTTTGGGGAGAAGAAACCAACCAGACTTGATTTCTTGCATGACTTTGTTGAGGAAATGCAGCAGCTGGAAACTGAAGGTGTTTCTTTTGGAGACAGAAATCTTAAAGTCAAAATCTCTGCCATTATTTGTGACGCACCAGCAAGGGCCTTTGTCAGAAATGCAAAAGGTCACAATGGCTACTATGGCTGTGACAAATGCTGTCAAAAGGCAGTCTACTACCTGAATTGTATGACCTTCCCAGAAACAACAGCCCCTCTGAGGTCCAACCACGATACTTTGATGATTTGACTGATGACTCTCATTACAGTGGGACAACACCTTTAGGATCATTGTCAACTGGTTTGGTGACACCGTTTTCTCTTGACTCATGCAAGTCAACTCCCAAACATACTCATGCACCTGGTATGTTTGGGAGTTACACGGAAACTGATAACTCTATGGCAGAAAGGTCCACTGAAAACACGTTTAGGTCTAGCTGTTGTCAGAAATGTATCTTCACAGCTGACTGACCTAAGACCTCACACTCCATCAGAAATCAACAGAAAACCCAGATCACTGAATGAGTCCGACCGTTGGAAGGCAACGGAGTTCCGTACATTTCTCTTGTACACTGGGCCTGTCTGTTTACTAGGGAATATTCCAAGGGTGATGTATGAAAATGTCATGTTGCTTGCAGTTACCATGACCATCTTCCTAAGTGTAAAAAGTGAAAAAGAACTGGCCAGTTAAAAAGAATGATAAGAAAACCAAACAAGCCTTTAGAGCAGGTTATACTGAGGCTGTCAGAAAGAGAGGCCACGAGAGCAACACAGTCAGATGCAGAGAAAACACTACAAAAGCAGCATGAAAATGGCCCAGTCCCAAATGGTCTAACAGTGAAAGAGCAGTATAAAAAAAGGCAGTTCACTCACTTCTCCGTGCAGATGTCCACTGGGAATAACTGTGTCCAGTTGAGGAACAAGGAGGTTGGTGGAGGAACACCTGCTGGTGGAGGGACATGGAGACACTTTGATTGTGTACAAAACATTTAGGAACAAGACAGACCTTTTCACATATCCCCTGCCATCATCACTGCTTGATATTTTCCATCGCTCTCGATTGAAAGATTAACTTTTTTTCACTCGAGCCAAAAATGTGCTACGGAAGTTTGTTCTACTCCCGTGCAAAGAGGGCTTTGCTGGGATGCCATTACTCCATTTGTAGAATGTGACATTCATGGAAAGTGTTCGTTACCTTTGCTAGCAAGTAGTCAAAAGCGAATGCTTGCAATCAAAATGTTGTCCAACTGGGAAAGTTCACCCCTAGCTAGCCATGAACAACCTTGTCTTGTTCACACCATGTGTTCACTTGTGAAACACGTCAGTTGACTGATTAAGATTGCATGTGCTTCATTCGTCCAGCAGTAGCTAACTTCCAAATTGCTATTTTAGCACTAGTAATGCTACTACATAGGGCCAGTTGCAGTTTGTGGGAAACATTGTTGCAAAGGGGGCTTCACTTTGCCTTTGCGAAAGTGGTTTCCCTTTGGGAATATCTAGCCAAGTCACTGTATCTGGATACTTTTCCCCAGTTGAGATGTGGGCGCTACTTACTTTAACTGAATTTCTACATTTGTGTATTGTGTTCAATTTGCAACAGAATCATCAAGACCCTGTTCCTGTGCCTCTCGTCAGAAGATTTTCTGGCAGCAGTCCACGGAAATGTGAAGTATTCCACTGTGCACTTCTTACTGCATACAGTCTATTAGAAAAGCAAAGTCTGGCTACTACCAGCAGCAATTCTGTAAAGATACATTTAAATAGAAATAATAAGTATTCTTATTAGCTGCATTCTTAAGTAGTTATTTTGACAATTCTCATCTCAAACAGCTCAATCTTCCTCATTACTGGGCCCTGCTGCTCGTCAGTCTGAAGGTAACTGCAATATGTGCTATTTAGTTGTAGTGTGAGAGGCTCCATAATTACATAAAGTGGAATGTTATACAATGTTGATCTAACATTTTTTTCTACATTTACTGTAAATGACAGTGGCTTACACTGGCTTACAGTGTCAGCATTGGTTGTGCATGTTTGGCCCTTGTGTTCCATAACTCAGAATCAAAGCTGTTTTCATAGAGCTTTTATCTTGTCATTCTTAAGGAATAGGTTTCCAAAGTTTATAACTTGCCCACAGTCATATGTTAAGATTTCCATAGGCCGATTCTTCAGCACCTGAGGAAATTGGCAGAGGATGTCAGAGTTGCAATACCAGATCACAGTAAACAGTAACCTCTTAATGCAACTGACCAATGGGTCTCATGGGGACATGGTTCTGCCAGAAGACATTGTGGACAGGCTGATGGACAGGCTGATGCTGGAGGAGCTTGAACATCGGCTTGCTAGGAATGAGGAGCTTCAGGAGAAATTGGTAAATGGCAAGAACATGGTAACACAAGAGGTTTTTGGACAGCGACACCTTTTATCATCGTTAGGGCTCTGTCTATGGGATTAAATTTAGTGCAGACTCTTGGGGTATTGTACATGTTAAGTAATTGGGTGCTTATGAAGTCTGTGACTCGGAAGAGCTCCCCACTGCTTTTCTTTGGAGGGACTTTAGACCTGTAGTTTCTGTATGGTTCACTGCTCTATAGACCACTAACTACGGACAATTTATTTTACAGGTGAGGTTTTTGGCTGCAAAAGGAGGCAAGTCCGTCAAAGACTCAGTGAGGAGGATGTTTGCCGCCTTTTCTCCAACGACCTGTCCAGGCTTTGTAACTGGACCAGCTTGGGACATAAGATCTCTTTCAGGCAGCTAGCTTTAAAAAGCATTGTTCACAGGAAGTTTTTTATTAGTCTATGAATTCACTTTCTGGTAATATAGATATCTTTGATTAAACCTGGAGACAGTTTTGAATCTGAAGCATGATGTGTTTAATTAGTTCTTGACCTTGTTCGTTCATTAAGAATAAATATTGATAAGAATTGTTTGAATACTTTTTTCCCTCACTGTATGTATGTATGTGGGTGTGTGTGTATATATACACTGCTCCAAAAAATTAAAGGAACACTTAAACAACACATCCTAGATCTGAATGAATGAAATAATCTTAAATACTTTTTTCTTTACATAGTTGAATGTGCTGACAATAAAATCACACAAAAATTATCAATGGAAATCAAATGTATCAACCCATGGAGGTCTGGATTTGGAGTCACCCTCAAAATTAAAGTGGAAAACGACACTACAGGCTGATCCAACTTTGATGTAATGTCCTTAAAACAAGTCAAAATGAGGCTCAGTAGTGTGTGTGGCCTCCACGTGCCTGTATGACCTCCCTACAACGCCTGGGCATGCTCCTGATGAGGTGGCGGATGGTCTCCTGAGGGATCTCCTCCCACACCTGGACTAAAGCATCCGCCAACTCATGGACAGTCTGTGGTGCAACGTGGCGTTGGTGGATGGAGCGAGACATGATGTCCTAGATGTGCTCAATTGTATTCAGGTCTGGGGAACGGGCGGTCCATAGCATCAATGCCTTCCTCTTGCAGGAACTGCTGACACACTCCAGCCACATGAGGTCTAGCATTGTCTTGCATTAGGAGGAACCCAGGGCCAACCGCACCAGTATATGGTCTCACAAGGGGTCTGAGGATCTCATCTCGGTACCTAATGGCAGTCAGGCAACCTCTGGCGAGCACATGGAGGGCTCTGCGGCCCCCCAAAGAAATGCCACCCCACACCATGACTGACCCACCGCCAAACCGGTCATGCTGGAGGATGTTGCAGGCAGCAGAACGTTCTCCACGGTGTCTCCAGACTCTGTCACGTCTGTCACATGTGCTCAGTGTGAACCTGCTTTCATCTGTGAAGAGCACAGGGCGCCAGCGGCGAATTTGCCAATCTTGGTGTTCTCTGGCAAATGCCAAACGTCCTGCACGATGTTGGGCTGTAAGCACAACCCCCACCTGTGGAGGGTGGTACCCTCATGGAGTCTGTTTCTGACCGTTTGAGCAGACACATGCACATGTGTAACCTGCTGGAGGTCATTTTGCAGGGATCTGGCAGTGCTCCTCCTGCTCCTCCTTGCACAAAGGCGGAGGTAGCAGTCCTGCTGGGTTGTTGCCCTCCTACGGCCTCCTCCACGTCTCCTGATGTACTGGCCTGTCTCCTGGTAGCGCCTCCGTGCTCTGGACACAGCAAACCTGACAGACACAGCAAACCTTCTTGCCACAGCTCGCATTGATGTGCCATCCTGGATGAGCTGCACTACCTGAGCCACTTGTGTGGGTTGTAGACTCCGTCTCATGCTACCACTAGAGTGAAAGCACTGCCAGCATTCAAAAGTGACCAAAACATCAGCCAGGAAGCATAGGAACTGAGAAGTAGTCTGTGGTCACCACCTGCAGAACCACTTCTTTATTGGGGGTGTCTTGCTAATTGCCTATAATTTCCACCTGTTGTCTATTCCATTTGCACAACAGCATGTGACATTTATTGTCAATCAGTGTTGCTTCCTAAGTCGACAGTTTGATTTCACAGAAGTGTGATTGACTTGGAGTTACATTGTGTTGTTTAAGTGTTCCCTTTATTTTTTTTAGCAGTGTATATACCGTGGGGAGAACAAGTATTTGATACACTGCCGATTTTGCAGGTTTTCCTACTTACAAAGCATGTAGAGGTCTGTAATTTTTATCATAGGTACACTTCAACTGTGAGAGACGGAATCTAAAACAAAAATCCAGAAAATCACAAAATATGATTTTTAAGTAATTCATTTGCATTTTATTGCATGACATAAGTATTTGATACATCAGAAAAGCAGAACTTAATATTTGGTATAGAAACCTTTGTTTGCAATTACAGAGATAATTTCCTGTAGGTCTTGACCAGGTTTGCACACACTGCAGCAGGGATTTTGGCCCACTCCTCCATACAGACCTTCTCCAGATCCGTCAGGTTTCGGGGCTGTCGCTGGGCAATACGGACATTCAGCTCCCTCCAAAGATTTTCTATTGGGTTCAGGTCTGGAGACTGGCTAGGCCACTCCAGGACCTTGAGATGCATACTTACGGAGCCACTCCTTAGTTGTCCTGGCTGTGAGTTTCAGGTCGTTGTCATGGTGGAAGACCCAGCCACGACCCATCTTCAATGCTCTTACTGAGGGAAGGAGGTTGTTGGCCAAGCTCTCGCGATACATGGCCCCATCCATCCTCCCCTCAATACGGTGCAGTCGTCTTTTCCCCTTTGCAGAAAAGCATCCCCAAAGAATGATGTTTCCAGCTCCATGCTTCACGGTTGGGATGGTGTTCTTGGGGTTGTACTCATCCTTCTTCTTCCTCCAAACACGGCGAGTGGAGTTTAGACCAAAAAGCTCTATTTTTGTCTCATCAGACCACATGACCTTCTCCCATTCCTCCTCTGGATCATCCAGATGGTCATTGGCAAACTTCAGACGTTGCGCTGAAGTTTGGACATGGACATGCGCTGGCTTGAGCAGGGGGACCTTGCGTGCGCTGCAGTATTTTTAATCCATGACGGGGTAGTGTGTTACTAATGGTTTTCTTTGAGACTGTGGTCCCAGCTCTCTTCAGGTCATTGACCAGGTCCTGCTGTGTAGTTCTGGGCTGATCCCTCACCTTCCTCATAATCATTGATGCCCCACGAGGTGAGATCTTGCATGGAGCCCCAGACCGAGGGTGATAATTGCGCCAACAGTTGTTGCCTTCTCACCAAGCTGCTTGCCTATTGTCCTGTAGCCCATCCCAGCCTTGTGCAGGTCTACAATTTTATCCCTGATGTCCTTACACAGCTCTCTGGTCTTGGCCATTGTGGAGAGGTTGGAGTCTGTTTGATTGAGTGTGTGGACAGGTGTCTTTCATACAGGTAACGAGTTCAAACAGGTGCAGTTAATATAGGTAATGAGTGGAGAACAGGAGGGCTTCTTAAAGAAAAACTAACAGGTCTGTGAGAGCCGGAATTCTTACTGGTTGGTAGGTGATCAAATTCTGTACCAAATATTAAGTTCTGCTTTTCTGATTTATATATTTATGTCATGCAATAAAATGCAAATTAATTACTTAAAAATCATACAATGTGATTTTCTGGAAATAGAAATCACAGACCTCTACATGCTTTGTAAGTAGGAAAACCTGCAAAATCGGCAGTGTATCAAATACTTGTTCTCCCCACTGTATATATGTATGTGTGTGTGTGTGTGTGTGTGTGTGTGTGTATATATATATATATATATATATATATATATATATATATATATATATATATATATATATATATATATAAACATGGGGGATTGGAAGTGATGCAGACAATTACATTGATGGAAGTTACAATCTATCTGCAATATTAAGCTGATCAACCCCCCCCCCCCCCAAAATAAAATAAAAAATAAAATAAATTTGTTTTGTCGTTTCAGGAGCAATAAGAAAGAACCCCTCTACAAAAGAGGCAACAGAGGGGACCCTCCAAGAGGTGGTCGCAACATTTCTGAAGGGAGCAGCTGACAGAGAAGGGGGTAGGAAAGAAAGACTCAGAGGCTTTGAAGAGGCTCAATTAACAATTTTCTGTTTGTCTGTGTATATTGTATTGTACTGTACATACTCATTATTTCGTAGTCCAGGACATGATTTTCTGTAATAACAATTTGAAAGCCTAAGTCTATATATATGTATTTTATTGTTATTACTAATTGTATAATACTTATACATTTTTTATATAAAATGTATAAAATGCATATTTTTGTATTGTAATGTGTTTTACAATACATGTTCAACGATTATTGAGAGTGGTGTACATTATTTTGGATTCATTACTGTGTGGAAAGATACTGATAATATGAACGGTGGACCGACCGTGGACCGCCAACAAATACTTATTATGAACCAGCGGCCCAGTAGTGGACCTCTGTCGGAAAAGTGCCAGCTACCGCTGGTGGTCTGCTGGAAAAACGATGAGCAAAACGCCTGCGAACCGCAGACGGTGCCCGCCAGTGGGCCGCTAACTTTGCCACCTGTGGACCGCTTATGGCCCGCCGGCCATATGTTTGCTGGTGTGATGAGGTGATGTTGAAGGAGTCAGGCGCAGGAGGGTAAATCACAGAATAACAGGCTTTATTCCGCAAATACAGAGTTATGCAGTAATGCGTCAAAAACACTCCAGCGTGCAAAACAGGCGCACTGGAAAATACAAGGCACACGGGGAAATATACCGGCGATACAAAATACACGGAGCTCCACGAGCTTCACTATCCTCCACAATAAACAATCACACACAAAGACAAGGGGGCAGAGGGAACACTTATACAGGTAGTGATGAAGGGATATGAACCAGGTGTGTGTAATAAACAAGACAAAACCAATGGAATGATGAGATGAGGAGTGGCAGTGGCTAGAAGGCCGGTGACGACGACAGCCGAAGCCTGCCCGAACAAGGAGAGGAGGCAGCTTCGGAGGAAGTCGTGACAGCTGGGTATTTTGTTTCACCAGCTGCTGCTCAAGTTCGCTCTCTCTCTCTCTCTCTCTCTCTCTCTCTCTCTCTCTCTCTCTCTCTCTCTCTCTCTCTCTCTCTCTCTCTCTCTCTCTCTCTCTCTCTCTCTCAATTTCAATTTCAATTTAAGGGCTTTATTGGCATGGAAAACATATGTTAACATTGCCAAAGCAAGTGAAGTAGATAATAAACAAAAGTGAAATAAACAAATATTAACAGTAAACATTACACTCAGAAGTTACAAAAGAATAAAGACATTTCAAATGTCATTATGTCTATATACAGTGTTGTAACAATGTGCAAATAGTTAAAGTACGACTGGGAAAATAAATAAACATAAATATGGTTTTACAATGGTGTTTGTTCTTCACTGGTTGCCCTTTTCTTGTGGCAACAGGTCACAAATCTTGCTGCTGTGATGGCACACCTCTCTCCTCTCTCTGCCGCTCTCCTTCTCGCTCTCTCCTTCTCTATCTCTCCTACTCTCTCCACTCTCCTTCTCTCCTCTCTCTCTTCTGTCTCTCTCGCTTTTTCTCTCTCGCCTTATCTCTCTCCTTCTTTCAATTCAATCAATTCAAAGGGCTTTATTGACATGGGAAACATATGTTTATATTGCCAAAGCAAGTGAAATAGACAAGAAACAAAAGGGAAATAAATAAGGGAAATAAACAATAAAAATGATATATTATTGGCAATGTTGTAACAATGTGCAAATAGTTAAAGTATGAAAGGGAAAATAAATAAACAGATAAATATAAGTGTCACGACTTCCTCCAAAGCTGCCTCATCTACTTGTTCGGGCAGGCTTCGGCGTTCATCGTCACCGGCCTTCTAGCCACTGCCGCTCCTCATCTCATCCTTCCATTTGTTTCGTCTTGTTTTTATACACACCTGGTTCATATCCCCTCATCAGTCCCTGTATAAGTATTCCCTCTGCCCCCCATGTCTTTGTGTGTGATTGTTTCATGTGGAGGTGTCGATAGCTCGGTGGAGCTTTATGTACTGTATCGCCAGGATATTCACCCGTGTGTTTTGCTTTTCTCCAGTGCGCCGTTATACCGCACTGTAGTTGTTTTACGCATTGCTGCGAACCGCTGTATTGGATGTATAAACCCTTTATTCTGTGATTCACACCTCCTGCACCTGACTCCGTCAAATCCCCCTCTACAATAGGTTGTATTACAATGGTGTTTGTGCTCCACTGGTTAAATTGTTCTTGTGGCAACAGGTCACAAATCTTGCTGCTGTGGTGGCACACTGTGGTCTTTCACCTAATAGATATGGGAGTTGATCAAGATTGGATTTGTTTTCAAATTCTTTATGGATCTGTGTAATCTGAAGGAAATATGTGTCTCTCATATGGTCATACAGTTCGTAGGAGGTTAGGAAGTGCAGCTCTGTTTCCACCTCATTTGTGACCCACCACCTGAATTCGGTCCTACTTAGCAAAATGTGAAATTGTGTTTTTTACATTGGACAAAAGTAGAGACTCCGAGCTGGAAAATGGTATATCATACAATGCAGTTGAGGAACAATGGGAAAGTAATTCTGCTTTGAAAGTTGATAAACTTGTAACCCTACTTTTAAGAAAATGGCCTGTGAATGTTTTGGTACACCTACTGGAGAGCTCTTCTTTGTCTACACCCATTTAGCATCGTTCAAACCCTCTTAAGCCATAGCCCCACCCATCTCTTTAAGGATTCACAGTGTAGTAAACAACCCAAAATTTCAAGACTAAATGTGGTGAAAGTAGTAGCAAAAAGTAGTAGTAAAAATACACTTTATCTAGTCCTTCGCCTATATCCTAATCTGACTTTGGTGCAGGTCATGTTGTTCTTCACAGTAACGTCTCTGGTAAACACACACTATATCAAATAAAATCTATGTTTATTTTTCACATGCACATGATACAAAAGGTGTAACCCGTACAGTGAAATTGTTACTTGCATAGTGGAGTCTTTGTGAAGACATGTAGCTAGCTAGCTAGCTAAACAATGAACCATAATCCCAACTCTAATGCCGTGTTCAAAAATCTATTTGAACGGTCATCCAACTCGGAATTCCAACTCTGGCACTCAGGCCTCTTTCTAGAGCTCAGACTTTCCGACCTGAAGATCACTGACGTCATGACTTGACCTCGTATTTTTCATTGTTCCTAGTTGTTTTGAACGAGGCAATACTGCCTGCATAAACATGCAGGTAGCTAAAGCTAATCAACTAGGTTCTATGTTAGCTAGCTAACATTAGGCTATAATTAGCAATGCAAATATCTTTCTGAGATACAAATAACATTACTACATAGTTCATACACATAACGTTAGCTAGCGAGCCAGCCAGGTAACATTAGCTAGCTATTTAACAGTACGCTTTAACTTGCAATGAAAACGACTTTCTGACAAAATTAGAAACTGTAGCTAGACTCTTAACTTTATACATGAATGAACACTTCTCCCTCTCTGTCATGGATGCCGTGGTTGCCCTTAGTTTGAAGATGTAATCTGGAGACAAGTGTATTATACAACATCCTTCTTTCTGGGGCGGCAGGTAGCCTGGCGGGGAGGAGCATTGGGCCAATAACCAAAAGTTTGCTGGATCGAATCCCTGAGCAGACAAGGTAAAAAGCTGTCGTTCTGCCCCTGAGCAAGGCAGTTAGCCCACTATTCCCAGGGCGCTGATGATGTGGATGTCGAGTAAGGCAGCCCCCCGCACCTCTCTGATTCAGAGGGGTTGGGTTACATTCAGAAGACACAGTACAGTTGAATGCATTCAGTTGTACAACTGACTCTCTCCACATTTGGCAATCATCTCTCTGCTTCCACCGGGCATTCCACTGATTTCTTCCCCACCATTGTCATCAGAAGACTCTACGACGTCTGATTAAATTAAAATGTTTTTACCTAAATCAGGGATTTCCTCATTGTCTGATTCATTTTCAGAGTCAGAGAGAGTCAGCATGGCACGATCATCCTCCAGAAAGTAGTCCATCACAACTTTTCCCACTGAGCTTTGTCGATAGCGCTATTAACTTCAGGGCAGCAATGTCGAGAGCAGTAGCAAAACTTTTTCAGTTCTTCATGATATCTTTTTTTTTAAACATACTGAGCAGCTCATGTTATAGACAGAAGCATGCTACATGGCAGACCAATCCGAACACCTCTCTCGGCTTGTCCAGTATCTCAGCCAATCATGGCTAGCGGGTAGGTTCTTGTATTTTTCAGAGGCTAAACCAACTAGGCTCGTAATTTAACAATTATTATTCGCATTTAGAGATGGCATACAAGTTTGTTATTAGTGTCCCGCTCCTTGAAAGCGGCAGCTCTAGCCTTTAGTTCAGTGCGGATGTTGCCTGTAATCCATGGCTTCTGGTTGGGATAGATTGTAGGTAGGTATTGTAGTTAGGTATTATAGGTAGTTTACTCAGGTAGTTATTGTAGGTTATTGTAGGTAATTATTGTAGGTAAGTATTGTATTCGGCGGACCCCGGCGAAGCACGAGGCTAGCCTACCCACTACTTGGACCAACAAAGCTAGCTAGCTAGCTAGCGGGTAGCTACTGGTAACTTTTAGCAACTGTGGTTAGTTGTTTCCAATGTTATTTCACGCTTAAGAGTACCTGTGATTGAGCCAGCTAGCTGCCACCATTCAGCTGTTTTTCTAACCTCATTATCCGAGGCATTAATGTTAGGTGGTTGGTAGCTGCTTTACTTAATTACAGCTACTGATTGCAGTCTGCCAGTTTGGCTTTATACATAGCTTGGGCTTTGTCGAGTAAGGCTTAAACTATGTATTTAGATTGTAGTTAGGTATTATAGGTAGGCATCGTGGGCTGTATATTATTAAGTAGTATAGGTAGGCATCGTGAGCTGTTGTGGGTAGTTGTTGTGTAGTTATTGTAGGTTACTTTTGTATTCGGCGGTGCCGGGTGTAGCACGAAGCTAGCTAGCTAACTCACCTCCTGGATTAGCTGGCGAGTAGCTATTAGCAACGGTAGCAACTAAAAACAATATCCTTTTAGCCAGCTACATTCGTTCGCAGCGACGCCGTTTTTCAAACAAGGTCAACACAGCAGCCATTGCTAGCTAGCCAACACTACCAGCTGGCTGTACTGTAGTAGCTAAATACAATATCTTTGTGCTAGCTAGCCAACGTTTAATCATTGCTGCGTTATGAAAGAACTAGACACGGACACGAATTATCTGTTTAGTGTGTTCACACACTATTGGTAGTTTGTTGTAACCAAGTATTAGTGCTAAACTGTGTGTTATTGGATGCTAGCATGCTAGTTAGCTATGGCGTCATAGTTAGCTAGCTGAATAAAGTAAGTTGAGTCTATTCATTGAAACATTGAACCGCTGTAGTTTACAACAATTCTAATTTCTAAAGTGGAAGTTGGGAGAGTTTTATTCGGGTGGTTCAGTGAAACAATTATAGTTTCTGAGGTGGAAGTTGGGAGAGTTATATTTTTTTTGGTGAGGGAGGCCTGCTCTCTACTTTCCCAGATGTTTAGTTCATTTCATTCCGATCTCCTCTGCATTATTGTAGCCATCTGCTGCAGCCTGTCAACTATGCCTCTGCCTATCCCTGTTCTCTCCTCTCCGCACAGGCTACACAAACGCCTCACACCGCGTGGCTGCTGCCTCTCTAACCTGGTGGTCCCTGCACGCACCACACACCTGGAGTTCCAGGTCTCAGGCAGCCTCTGGAACTGCCGTTCTGCCGCCAACAAGGCTGACTTCATCCCAGCCTATGCTACCCTCCAGTCCCTCGACTTCCTGGCGCTGACGGAAACATGGATTACCACTGAAAACACTGCTACTCCTACTGCTCTCTCCTCGTCTGACCATGTGTTCTCGCATACCCCGAGAGCATCTGGTCAGAGGGGTGGTGGCACAGGAATCCTCATTTCTCCCAAGTGGTCATTCTCAATTTTTCCCCTAACCCATCTGTCTATCTCCTCATTTGAATTCCACGCTGTCACAGTCACTAGCCCATTTAAGCTTAATATCCTTGTCATCTATCGCCCTCCAGGTTCCCTTGGAGAGTTCATCAATGAGCTTGACGCCTTGATAAGTTCCTTTCCTGAGGATGGCTCACCCTTCACAGTTTTGGGGGATTTCAACCTCCCTACGTCTACATTTGACTCATTTCTCTCTGCCTCCTTCTTTCCACTCCTCTCCTCTTTTGACCTCACCCTCTCACCGTCCCCCCCTACTCACAAGGCAGGCAATACGCTTGACTTCATCTTTACTAGATGTTGCTCTTCTACTAATCTCACTGCAACTCCCCTCCATGTCTCCGACCACTACTTTGTATCCTTTTCTCTCTCGCTCTCCTCCAACACTACTCACTCTGCCCCTACACAGATGGTAACGCGCCGCCGCAACCTTCGCTCTCTCTCTCCCACTACTCTCTCCTCTTCCATCCTATCATCTCTTCCCTCTGCTCAATCCTTCTCCCTCCAATCTCCTGACTCTGCCTCCTCAACCCTCCTCTAATCCCTTTCTGCATCCTTTGACTCCCTGTGTCCCCTATCCTCCCGGCCGGCTCGGTCCTCCCCTCCAGCTCCGTGGCTTGATGACTCATTGCGAGCTCACAGAACAGAGCTCCGGGCAGCGGAGCGGAAATGGAAGAAAACTAAACTCCCTGCCGACCTGGCATCTTTTCACTCCCTCCTCTCTACATTTTCTTCATCTGTTTCTGCTGCTAAAGCCACTTTCTACCACTCTAAATTACAAGCATCTGCCTCTAACCCTAGGAAGCTCTTTGCCACATTCTCCTCACTGCTGAATCCTCCCCCCCAGCCCCCCCCTCCTCCCTCTCTGTGGATGACTTCGTCAACCACTTTGAAAAGAAGGTTGACGACATACGATCCTCGTTTGTTAAGTCTAATGACACTGCTGGTCCTGCTCACACTGCCCTACCCTATGCTTTGACTTCTTTCTCCCCTCTCTCTCCAGATAAAATCTTGCGACTAGTGACTGCAGGCCGCCCAACAACCTGCCCGCTTGACCCCATCCCCTCCTCTCTTCTCCAGACCATCTCCGGTGACCTTCTCCCCTACCTCACCTCGCTGATCAACTCATCCTTGACCGCTGGCCATGTCCCTTCCGTCTTCAAGAGAGCGAGAGTTGCACCCCTTCTCAAAAAACCAACACTCGATCCCAATGATGTCAACAACTACAGACCAGTATCCCTTCTTTCTTTTCTTTCCAAAACTATTGAGCGTGCCGTCTTTAGCCAACTCTCTTGCTATCTCTCTCAGAATGACCTTCTTGATCCAAACCAGTCAGGTTTCAGGACTGGTCATTCAACTGAGACTGCTCTTCTCTGTGTCACGGAGGCTCTCCGCACTGCTAAAGCTAACTCTCTCTCCTCTGCTCTTGTCCTTCTAGACCTGTCTGCTGCTTTTGATACTGTGAACCATCAGATCCTCCTCTCCACCCTCTCCGAGCTGGGCATCTCCGGCGCGGCTCACTCCTGGATTGCGTCCTACCTGACCGGTCGCTCCTACCAAGTGGCGTGGCGAGAAGCTGTCTCCGCACCACGTGCTCTCACCACTGGTGTCCCCCAGGGCTCAGTTCTAGGCCCTCTCCTTTTCTCCCTATACACCAAGTCACTTGGCTCTGTCATATCCTCACATGGCCTCTCCTATCATTGCTACGCTGACGATACACAACTAATCTTCTCCTTTCCCCCTTCTGATAACCAGGTGGCGAATCGCATCTCTGCATGTCTGGCCGACATATCAGTATGGATGACGGATCACCACCTCAAGCTGAACCCTGGCAAGACGGAGCTGCTCTTCCTCCCGGGGAAGGACTGCCAGTTCCATGATCTCGCCATCACGGTTGACAACTCCGTTGTGTCCTCCTCTCAGAGTGCGAAGAGCCTTGGCGTGACCCTGGACAACACCCTGTTGTTCTCCGCTAACATCAAGGCGGTGACCCGATCCTGCAGGTTCATGCTCTATAACATTCGGAGAGTACGACCCTGCCTTACACAGGAAGCGGCACAGGTCCTAATCCAGGCACTTGTCATCTCCCGTCTGGATTACTGCAACTCGCTGTTGGCTGGGCTCCCTGCCTGTGCCATTAAACCCCTACAACACATCCAGAATGCCGCAGCCCGTCTGGTGTTCAACCTTCCCAAGTTCTCTCAC